>NC_142812.1:14762263-14918399 GCF_049724085.1 Artemia sp. Qi Xiang Cuo | reverse complement strand
TCAAAAGCCTGGACTAGGTAAATCATTGGAAGAAAAAGAAGTTTTTGTCCCACCACCTGGACAAATAAAAGAAACAAAGGTTCGGCGATATGTCTTTCATAATGACAAAAGACAGGCCGAGGGAAAAGTTAAAGGTCCAATAAAAAAAAATGTAATTTTACGAAAGTACCGCTTCTAATTTAAAGCCCATTCGGTTATCATGACATCAAGAAAAGGCTCAAATTCTCTGTATTTAGAAAACAAGTGACAGTGAGAATCTATATATAGAAGCCTGCCACGTGTCCCATACCTTTGTTAAAAAAACAACAAAGGTACGGCGATACGTATTTTCTAATGACGAAAGATAAGCCGAGATATAACGAACCAAGTAAATTGAAAATGATAGCGATGATGTATTGGGTTTCGGTTTTTGACATGGATAATGTCATCAATACCTCCCACACTTCTGAAAACCAAAACTATGGAATAAATAAACCGTTGCAAAAAAATAAGTTTTTGTGCGAACAATTAAACAATTCAAAGAAATAAAAGTTTTGGCGATACGTTTTTCATATTGTCAAAAGACAAGCCAAGGCAAAAGATGAAGTTTTTTCCCACAACCTGAACAATTAAAAGAAACAAAGGTTCGGCGATATGTCTTTCATATTGACAAAAGACAGGAGCAAGCCGCCTGAGGCCAACACAGCTACGCACGCTCCTCCTCCACCCCAATCTATTCAAGGCCTCCCTTTTTACACCCGCCCACGAAGTTCCCATTTCCTTTCAATCTTTCTTTATGACGTCGTCCCACCCCAGATGAGGATTGTCCCAACACCTGAACAATTAATAGAAACAAAGGTATTCGTCAATGCCTTCCATACCTTTGAAAATCAAAAACCTGAACTTGGAAAACACTTTTTTGGCGTCGTATGTCATCTTACCGCATGTGTCTTTGCCCTTCATTTTCATTTTTGATACGTTTTTGGATTTTGAGTACCTCAGACAATTTATCAATGGCCTTTGCTTTATCTGTCCGTATTGGTGTTGTCGCAATTGATGGTCCTGATTGTCAAATTTCACATATTATCACGTTTGATAGTTCAGGCGTTAGTTCCAAAGAATCATCATTTATAGTAACTGCAACTGCAAATTCTCGTTTTTTTGGCCTTCCAACAGACATTATATTACATAAAAAAATGTCGCGCCGGGAACTCAACAATCCTACTTATGGTATGTGTAATATCATTTAAACAAATGCTAACACAATGCCATACATGATGTCAGAAAAAATCCTTATACGATGTAATAACTTAATACATGACGGCATTTGCAGAAATTAAAATTCAGCCTCTTAACGATTTTTCTCAGCTTTCTGACCTATCTAGATCGTCTTTTAATGGGAAAATGTTCCTAGATACTAATTTTCCCTAAAAAATTGAGCCATTTTCGAGAAATAGAATAAATATACATATACAATTATTTCTCACATATAAAGATAGTGTATATATATTATAGCCATTTTATTCAACGTAGTTGAAAGTTTTGTAAATTAGGTCTTTAAGGATGATAGCCCCTTTTCCCACAGCCCTCAGTGCAAGAGTCACAAGTTAATCCCTGGGGCCTTCTAAGGTTTTTATTGAAAGCGTTGTCGTAGAAACTTCAAAGTGGCTCGTCTAATTTGAAATTAGAAAGACTAGTTCCCTTTTTAATAATCGAAAGTGATTAGAGAGCTACTGACGCCCCTCTCACGCCCACCTTTTTCCCAAACACATCCAATCAAAATTTTGAGATATTGATTTTGCTGAACATAGTTGAAAGTTATTGAAATTAGGTCTTTTAGGATGATAACCCCCTCATAGCCCTCGGTGCAAGGGCTGGAAGTTATGCCCTGGGGGCATATAAAGTTTATATAGAAAGTTGTTAGAAATTCAAAATTGCTCATTTGATTGGAAATTGAAATTGCCCTTTTTAATAGTTGAAAGTGAGGGAAGAGTAATTAACCCCCCTCTTACGCCCACAATTCCCTAAAAACATTCAATCAAAGTTTAGAGATAGCCATTTTGTTCAACGTAGTTGAAAGATCTGGAAATTATGCATTTATGGATGACAAACCCCCCAGAGCCCCAAGGGCAAAGGTTGTAAGTTCTGCCCTGGGGGCATATAAGGTTTTTATAGATAGAGTTGTCGTAAAACTACAAAAGTGGCTCATTTAATTGGAAATTGAGAGGGCTAGTGCCCTTTGTAATAGTCGAAAGTTATTTGAGGGCAACTAACCCTCCTCTCACGCCCACCATTCCTCCAAACAAATCCAATCAAAATTTTCAGATAGCCATTTTCTTCAACGTAGTAGAAAGTTCTGGAAATTAGGTCTTGTAGAATGACACCCCCCCCCCCCCCCCCATGGGTTGTAAGTTATGCCTTGGGGGCATATAAGATTTTTATTGAAAGTTTTATCGTAGAAACTTGAAAAGGGCTCATTTGATGGGAAATTGAAAGGGCTACGGCCATTTCTAATAGTTGAAAGTGATTTGAGAGCGACTACCGCCCCTCTCACGCCCACCATTTCCCCAAACACATCCAATCAAAATTTTGAGATAGCTATTCTGTTTAACGTAGTTGAAAGTTCTGGAAATTCGGTCTTAGAGTATGACAACCACCCTAACAGACCTTAGTGTAAGGGTTATAATTTATGCACTGGGGGTATATAAGTTGTTTATAGATAGCGTTGTCGTTTCCAAAGGGTTCATTCTATTTGAATTTGAAAGGTCTACTGCCCTCTTTATTAGTCAAAAGTGATTGGAAGGCTTGACATTTTATAGTAAAGATCGAGTTGTGTATAATGCATTATTTTGTTGTTGTTGTTGTTATTTAGTCCAGGGCACTTCGTATAGAAGGAGTTGTCGTGAAAACTTAGAAAAGGGCTCACTCGATTGAAAATAGAAAGGGATGATGCCCTTTTTAATAGTCGAAAGTGATTGGAGGGCAACTAATTCCCCTTCCCCTTCCACCCTCCCATTTGCCAATATGTTTAAAAACTAAATGTTGCCTTAAGATTAAATCAAAATGCACTCTGATAATGCTAATTCCCAATAAGGCATCTCAGCAGTATCCCAATAACGACTAAGGGTATTATGTTCAAACTTTCGGGGCTACTTCTGCTCTTAAAATTTAACCAAATCAAAATAGCGTAGGTGTATCCAAGCTATCAAAGAAAGTAAACAGATTTTTTTGCGAATGGTATCAAGTTTTCCATTTCATGTCAACTAGAGGAGGTATGAAACTAAATTAAACAGTACTATTTGTGTCCAGATTTTTAAAAGGTTGTATGGTCTTAAAAATTGCTGAAAATTTTTCTCCAGCATACAATTAGTAGGCCAAACTATAAAGTCTTAAAAACGAAAAGATTTAAATTATTATTTTCTTTTTCCCTTAAAAGACTATGTCAAGCGAAAACAAACAGAAATTAATTAATAAAACTTTTTCCACAAACTAAGTTTTTCAAAGAAAAGTAAAGAACTCCATTAAACAAAAAATCAGCAAAAATAAAATCAAATAATATACCAAGCTCGAAACTACCACAAATCAGCATCGATAAATAAATGAAAGCCAAAACGAACAGAAATTACAATATATAACCGAGTCAAACTCAAAACGAGCAGAAATTAACAAAAGTTGGGCGCCAAACCCCTATGGCTTCCCAAGGCCAGAACAAAATTTGCACTTTACTGAAAAAAAAACAAATGAATGTACATTGTCAGTTTAAAATACATACACTGATATTTAGTAATCAAAATGTTAAAATTATTTGATTTATTAAACCTATAAAAGTATAAACATTTATATTTTTTTCAGTAAAGTGCAAATTTTGTTCTGGACTTGGAAAGGCATAGGGGTTTTGCGCACAACTTAGGTTAATTTCTGCTCGTTTCGAATTTGACTCGGTTATTTATTGTAATTTCTGTTCGTTTTGGGTTTCATTTATTCATCGATGCTGATTTGTGGTAGTTTAGAGCTTGGTAGATTATTTGATTTATTTTTGCTCGTTTTTTGTTGAATGGAGTTCTTTACTTTTCTTTGAAAAACTTATTTTTGTGGAAATTTTTTTTTAATTAATTTCTGTTCGTTTTATATTGACATAGTCTTTTCAGGGAAAAAGAAAATAACACTTTAAATCTTTTCGTTTTTTAAGACTTTATAGTTTGGCCTGCTATTTGTATTATGGAGAAAAAATTTCAGCAATTTTTAACACCATTAATCCTTTGAAAAATCTGGACTGTGTGAGCCTGTTTTGAAAATTCTACCACAACGCCTTCTATAAAAACCTTATATGCCTCCAGGGCATAACTTAAAACCCTTGCACTGAGGGTTGTGGGGGAGTGTCCTCCTCAAAAACATATTTTCTATATCGAAATGAACTACGCTGAACAAAATGGCTCTCTCAAAATTTGATTGGATGTGTTTGGGGGAATGATAGGCTTGGGGGGGGGCTAGTTGCCCTCCAATCAATTTCGTCTATTAAAAAGGGCGCTAGCCACTCCAATTTCAAATCGAATGAGCCCTTTTTGGAGTTTTTACGACAACGCCTTCTATAAAAACCTTATATGACTCCAGGGCATAACTTAAAACCCTTGCCCTGAGGGATGTGGGGGAGTGTTCTCCTCAAAAACATATTTTCTATATGGAAATCAACTACGCTGAACAAAATGGCTATCTCAAAATTTGATTGGATGTGTTTGGGGGAATGATAGGCGTGGGGGGGGGAGGCTAGTTGCCCTCCAATCACTTTCGACTATTAAAAAAGGCACTAGCCACTCCAATTTCAAATCGAATGAGCCCTTTTTGGAGTTTTTACGACAACGCCTTCTATAAAAACCTTATATGCTCCCAGGGCATAACTTAAAACCCTTGCCCTGAGGATTGTTGGGGAGTATCCGCAAAAATATATTTTCTATCTGGAAATGAACTACGCTGAAAAAAATGGCTATCTCAAAATTTTGATTGGATTTTTGTAGGGAATGATGGGCGGGGGAGGGGGGGCTAGTTGCCCTCCAATCACTTTCGACTATTTAAAAGGGCATTAGCCCTTTTAATTTCCAATCGAATGAGCCTGTTTTGAAGTTTCTACGACAACGCCTTCTATAAAAACCTTTTATGGTCCCAGGGCATAACTTAAAACCCTTGCCCTGAGGGTTGTGGGGGAGTTTCCTCCTCAAAAACATATTTTCTATGTGGAAATCAACTTCGCTGAACAAAATGGATATCTCAAAATTTTGATTGGATGTATTTGGGGGAATGATGGACGTGGGAGAGGGGCTAGTTGCCCTCCAATCACTTTCCACTATTAAAAAGGGTACTAGCCCTTTCAATTTCCAATCGAATGAGCCTGTTTTAAAGTTTCTACGACAACACATATAAAAACCTTATATGCGCCCAGGGCATACCTTAAAACCCTTGCCCTGAGGGTTGTGGGGGAGTGTATTCCTCAAAAACATATTTTCTATCTGGAAATCAACTGCGCTGAACAAAATGGCTATCTCAAAATTTTGATTGGATGTGTTTGGGCAATGATGTGCGTGGGGGGGGGGCTAGTTGCCCTCCAATCTTTTTCGACTATTAAAAAGGGCACTGGCCACTCCAATTTCCAATCGAATGAGCCCTTTTGAAGTTTCTACGACAATGCTTTCAATAAAAACTTTATATGCCCCCAGGGTATGACTTACAACCCTTGCACTGAGGGCTCTGAGGGGTTTATCATCCTAAAAAACAAAATTTCCAGAACTTTCAACTATGTTGAACAAAATGGATATCTCAAAATTCTAATTCGATGTGTTTGGGAAAATGGCGGGCGTAAGAGGGGCGTTAGTCGCTATCCAATCACTTGCAAATATTAAAAATAGTTGAAATTTCCAATTTCAACTATTAAAGCCCTTTCAATTTCCAATTGAAGGAGCCCTTTTGAAGTTTCTACGACAACGCTTTCAATAAAAACTTTATATACACCCAGGGCATAACTTGCAAACCTTGCCGTGAGGGCTGTGGGAGGAGGGGTTGTCATCCTTAAAGACCTAATTTCCAAAAAATGGCTATCAAAAATTTTGATTGGATGTGTTTGGGGAAAAGGTGGGCGTGAGAGGGGGGTTAGTTGCCCTCAAATTACTTTCAACTATTAAAAAGGGTACTAGTCCTTTGAATTTCAAATCGAATGAGCCCTTTTTAAGATTTAAATAAAAACCTTATATGCCCCCAGGGCATAACTTATAATCCTTGCCCTGGGGGTTTTGGGGGAGTGACCTCCTCAAAAATATGTTTTCTATCTGGAAATCACCTACCCTGAACAAAATTGCTATCTCAAAATTTTATTGGATGTGTTTGGGGGAATGATGAGTGTGGGGGAGGGGGGGTTAGTTGCCCTCCAATCACTTTCGACTATTAAAAAGGGCACTAGCCCTTTGAATTTCTAATCGAATGAGCCTGTTTTGAAGTTTCTACGACAATGCATTCCTTAAAAACCTTATATGTCCTCAGGCCATAACTTAAAACCCTTGCCCTGATGATTGTGGTGGAGAGTCCTCCTCAAAAACATATTTTCTATCTGGAAAACAACTACGCTGAACAAAATGGCTATCTCAAAATTTTGATTGGATGTGTTTGGGGGAATGATGGGCGTGGGGTGGGTTAGTCGCCCAACAATCACTTTCGACTATTAAAAAGGGCACTTGCCCTTTGAATTTCCAATCGAATGAGCCTGTTTTGAAGTTTCTACGACAGCGCCTTCTATAAAAACCTTATATGCCCCCAGGGCATAACTTAAAACCCTTGCCCTGGGGGTTTTGGGGGGTTTCCTCCTCAAAAACATATTTTCTATCTGGAAATCAACTACGCTGAACAAAATGGCTTTCTCAAAATTTTGATTCGATGTATGTGGGGGAATGATGGGCGGGGAGGGGGGGGCTAGTTGCCCTCCAATCACTCGACTATTAAAAAGGGTACTAGCCCTTTTAATTTCCAATCGAATGAGGCTTTTTTGAAGTTTCTACGACAACGCCTTCTATAAAACCTTATATGCCCCCAGGGCATAACTTAAACCCCTTGCCCTGAGGGTTTTGGGAGAGTGTCCTCCTCAAAAACATAATTTCTATGTGGAAATCAACAACGCTGAACAAAATGGCTATCTAAAAATTTTGATTGGATGTTTTTGGGGGAATAATGGGCGTGGGGGGGGGGCTAGGTGCCCTCCAATCACTTTTCACTATTAAAAATGGAACTAGCCACTCCTATTTCCAATCGAATGAGCCCTTTTCGAAGTTTCTACGACGACTCCTTCGATACGAAGTGCCCGGGTATGGAGAACCAAAAAACAACACATTGTGCCCACGTCGTTATTTACTTAGGCAGCGTTAGCGCGCTGCCTATGATTAAATAAAAAAAAAAAAGTTTTTTCAACTGAAAGTAAGGAGCAACATTAAAACTTCAAACGAACAGAACTTATTACGTATATAAAGGGGGAGTCCCCCTCTTCAACACCTCGCTCTTTACGCTAAAAAATTCCCCCAGTGTTAAATTCCCCTGACAAGTTCACTCCCTGGAAACTTCCCTCCCGATGGAAATTTCCCCTGTGGAAAAACCCCCAGCCGAAAATTTGTCCCCCCCCCCACACGAAATTTATGCCTACATCCCAACAACAAATATTATGCGCAAACAATTGGCAAATTTTATAACTTAAAGATCTTTCCCCTGAGGCTGTTGACGGGTCATGCTATACCCAAAGGCATAATTATTGGGTTTTTCAATTATGAGCAAAATGGCTATCTAAAAATTTTGATCGGACGATCTTGGGGAAAAAGGGGCATAGGAGGGGGCGTAGTTGCCCTCCAATTTTTTTTGGTCGCTTAAATAGGGCACTAGAAATGTTAATTTTTGTTCGAATGAACCCTCTCCCGATATTCTAGGACCACTGGGTTGATACGATCACCCCGGGGGAAAACGAATAAACAAAAAAAGAAATCAACACGCATCCGTGATCTTCCTTCTGGCAAAAAATACAAAATTCCCCGTTTTTGCAGATAGGAGCTTGAAACCTACATAATGGAGTTCTCTGATACACAGAATCTGATGGTGTGATTTTCATTGAGATCATTTGACTATTAGGGGCTGTTTTCCCCTTTTTTCGAAAATCAGGAAAATTTTCTCAGACTCGTAACTTTTATGGGTAAGACTAAAATTAATGAAATTTATATATTTGTAATCAGTATAAACCACCAATTCTTTTGATTTGTATCAAAATTCCGTTTTTAAGAGTTTCGGTTACTACTGAGCCGGGTCGCTCCTTAGTTACAGTTCGTTACCACGAACTGTCTTATAAAAAAATATTGTGTGCTGGAATCATAGGCAGTGCAATAGCGCTGCCTAAGTAAAGAACGATGTGGGCACAATGTATTGTTTATTTCTTGGTCTTAGACCAGGGCACTTCGTATCGAAGAAGTTTTCGTAGAAACTTCGAAAAGGGCTCATTCGATTGGAGATGGGAGTGGCTTATGCCCTTTTAAATAGTCTAAAGTGATTGGAGGGCACCTAGCCCCCCCCCCACGCCCATCATTCCCCCAAAAATCCAATCAAAATTTTGAGATAGGCATTTTGTTCAGTGTGGTTGATTTCCAGATAGAAAATATATTTTGAAGAGGTCACTCCCCCACAACCCTCAGGGCAAGGGTTTTAAGTTATGCCCGGGGGGCATGTAAGAACGATGTCGGCAAAATGCATTATTTATTTTTTTTTTCCTTTAGACCAGGGCACCTTGTCTCGAAGAAGTTGTCGTAGAAACTTTGAAAAGGGTTCATTCAATTGTAAAATGGAGTGGCTTGTGCTCTTTTTAATAGTCGAAAGTGATTGGAAGGCAACTAGCACCCCTTCCACGCCCACCGTTTCCCGAAACACATCCAATCAAAATTGTGAGATAGCCATTTTGTTCAGCATGGTTGATTTCCAGATAGAAAATATGTTTTTGAGGTCACTCCCCCACAGCCTTCAGGGCAAGGGTTTTAAGTTATGCCTTGGGGGAATACAAGAACGATTTTGGCACAATGAATTATTTATTATTTTTTTCCTTTAGAGCAGGGCACTTCGTATCGAAGAAGTTGTCGTGGAAACTTCGAAAAGGGCTCATTCAATTGGAAATTGGAGTTGTTTTTGCTCTTTTTAATAGTCGACAATGATCGGAAGGCAACTAACACCCCTTCCACGCCAACCATTTCCCGAAACACATCCAATCAAATTTTGAGATAGCCATTTTGTTCAGTGTAGCTGATTTCTAGATAGAAAATATGTTTTTGAGGAGGTCACTCCTCCACAACTTTCAGGGAGAGGGTTGTAAGTTATGCCCTGGGGGCATATAAGAACGATGTTGGCACAATGTATTATTTATTATTTTTTTCCTTTAGACCAGGGCACCTCGTATCGAAGAAGTTGTCGTAGATACTTCAAAAAGGGCTAATTCAATTGGGAATCGGAGTGGCTTGTGCCCTTTTTAATAGTCGAAAGTGATTGGAAGGCAACTAACACCCCTTCCACGCTCACCATTTCCTGAAACACATCCAATCAAAATTTTGAGATACACATTTTGTTCAGCGTAGTTGATTTCCAGATAGAAATTATGTTTTTGAGGAGGAAACGCCACCAAAGCCCTCGGGGCAAGGGTTGTAAGTTATGCCCTGGGGGCATATAAGGTTTTATAGAAGGTGTTGTCGCAGAAATTTCAAAAAAGCCTCATTCTATTGGTAATTCAAAGGGCTAGTCTTCATTTGAATAGTCGAAAGTGATTGGAGGGCAACTAACCCCCCACTCAGGCCCACCTTTTCCCCAAACACATCCAATCAAAATTTTAAGGTACCCATTTCGTTCAACGTAGTTAAAAGTTCTGGAAATTAGGTCTTTGAGCTTGACGCCCCCCCCCCCAACAGCCATCAGGGCAAGGGTTGTACGTTATGCCCTGGGGACATATAAGGTTTTTATAGAAAGCGTTGTCGTAGAAACTTGAGAAAGGGCTCATTCGATTGGAAATTTAAATGGCTAGTGCCCTTTTTAATAGTTGAAAGGGATTGGAAGGCAACTAACACCCCTTCCACGCCCACCATTTCCCGAAACACATCAAATCAAAATTTTGAGATAGCCATTTTGTTCAGCGTAGTTGATTTCTAGATAGAAAATATGTTTTTGAGGAGGTCACTCCCCCACAACTTTCAGGGCAAGGTTTGTAAGTTATGCCCAGGGGGCATATAAGAACGATGTTGGCACAATGTATTATTTATTATTTTTCCTTTAGACCATGGCACTTCGTATCGAAGAAGTTGTCATAGAAACTTCAAAAAGGGCTCATTCAATTGTAAATCGGAGTGGATTGTGCCCTTTTTAATAGGCGAAAGTGATTGGAAGGCAACTAATACCCCTTCCACGCTCACCATTTCCCGAAACACATCCAATCAAAATTTTGAGATAGACATTTTGTTCAGCGTAGTTGATTTCCAGATATAAACTATGTTTTTGAGGAGGATACGCCCCCAAAGCCCTCGGGGCAAGGGTTGTAAGTTATGCCCTGAGGGCATATAAGGTTTTATAGAAGGTGTTGTCGTAGAAATTTCAAAAAAGCCTCATTCGATTGGTAATTCAAAGGGCTAGTGTTCATTTGAATAGTCGAAAGTGATTGGAGGGTAACTAACCCCCCCCCCCCACTCAGGCCCACCTTTTCCCCAAACACATCCAATCAAAATTTTAAGGTAGCCATTTTGTTCAACGTAGTTAAAAGTTCTGGAAATAAGGTATTTGAGGATGACAACCCCCCCCCCAACAGACCTCAGGGCAAGGGTTGTACGTTATACCCTGGGGACATATAAGGTTTTTATTGAACGAGTTGTTGTAAAAACTTGAAAAAGGGCTCATTCGATTGGAAATTGAAATGGCTAGTGCCCTTTTTAATAGTCAAAAGTGAATGGAAGGCAAATAGCACCCCTTCCATGCCCACCATTTCCCAAAACTCATCTAATCAAAATTTTGAGATATCTTTTTTGTTCCACACAGTTTAAAGTTTAGGAATTTATACCTTTGAGCAGGACAATCCCCCTACACTCTGCAGGACAAGGGTTATAAGTTATGCCCTGGGGGAATATAAGTTTTGTTGAAATCTTTGTCCTAGAAACTTGAAAAAGGGCTCATTCGATTGGAAATTCAAAGGTCTAGTGCCCTTTTCAATTGTCAAAAGTGATTTGAGGGCAACTAACCCTCCTCTCACGCCCACCTTTTCCCCAAACTCATCTTTTAGATACATCAAAATTTTTAGATAGCCATTTTGTTCAGCGTTGTTGATCTCCAGATAGAAATTCTGTTTTTGAGGAGGACACTCCCCCACAGCCCTCAGGGCTAAGGTTGTAAGTTATGCCCTGGGGACTTATAAGGTTTTTATAGAAAGTGTTGTCGTAGAAACTTCAAAAAAAGGCTCATTCGCCTGGAAATTCAAGGGTCTAGTGCCCTTTTTAATGGTCAAAAGTAATTGGAGGGCAACTAACACCCCTCTCACGCTCACCTTTTCCCCAAACACGTGCAATCAAAATTTTAAGATATCCATTTTGTTCAACGTAGTTTAAATTTCTGGAACTTAGGTCGTTGAGAATGACAACCCCCCACAGCCCTCAAAGCATAGGTTACAAGTTATGCCCATGGGCATATAAGGTTTATATAGAAAGCATTGTCGTAGAAACTTCAAAAAGGGCTCAATAGATTGGAAATTGAAATGGCTATTGCCCTTTTTGATAGTCGAAAGTGATTGGAAGGTAACTAACACCCCTTCCACGCTCACCATTTCCCCTAAAACATCCAATCGATATTTTGAGATATCCATTTTTTTCACGCAGTTTAAAGTTCAGGAAATTATACCTTTGATTAGAATACTCCCCCCACAGTCTTAAGGGCAAGGAAGATAAGTTATGCCCTGGGGGCATATAAGTTTTTAATGAAATCTTTGTCGTCGAAAGTTGAAAAATGACTCATTCGATTGGAAATTCAAAGGGTTAGTGCCCTTTTTAATAGTCTTGAAAGTGATTTGAGGGCAACTAACCCCCTCTCTCGCCCGCCTTTTCCCCAAACATATCCAATGAAAACTTTTTGATAGCCATTTTATTCAACGTAGTTGAAAATTTTGGAATTTAGGTATTTAAGGATGACAATCTAACGGGGGGGTTTCTTTTAAAATAATTCTTGAACGGCTGATCTTGGTTAGTTAGGGCCGATTCTATTGAGGGGGATTTCAAAACGACTAATTCTTATATCTTTTTTTGAGAATTTCCGATTAATTTATCCAATGGGAAATTTATTTAAGCTCTTGGTTAGTGGTCCGCGAGTGGCTTACCTGAGTGGAGGCCGAACATCTAGGGTGGGGGGCTTAATCTAGGAGAACATGTAGGGAGCTTATATTGATGGCCATACTGACTCGAAATCAGATTGATGAGTTTCAGTTTCCCTTAGGAGCGAGTGGAGCCACAAGGACTAACAAGCTTGAGAAATATCAACACAAGAGAATAAAATAAAATAATAATGCGTTTATTGTTACTTACATAGCAGTCGCAGAGTTCTTGGTTGTATCAACAAGTTAGCAACACAGGTCTCTAGTACAAATCGTAACTGAGACGAAATAAATCAAAGTTTATACACTGCAAAAGTTTATTACAACACAATCATGGTAAAAGACTGATCAAAAAATTGCTAGAAGACTGGTGTAAGACTCATGTAAAAACTGTAGAAGACTGGCGCAAAATTGTTAAGTCCTAACTATCTACTCTTCCTAATATCGCCAGAGGTTACATTTGGGCGTTGCTAAAAGTACATTTTCTCAGTCCCTACTGGCTGCACTATTTGCCCTACATTACTATTGGACGGGCTTTCACCAATGGGCTACTTGGGTTTAATTAAAGTTTATGACTTTTAAGCTATCACTCTGGAATTTTTCTAACAACTAAAAATTCTACATTGCAATATTTTGCTAGCAGGTGTCGCTTAATTTATGACTTTTAAGATATCACTTTAGAATTTTTTCGAACGATCAAAGTTTTATATTGTAGCATTTTCCCAGCAGGGTGTCGCTTAATTTTCAGAAGACTTATATTTTATTTCTTTGAAAAATTGTAAAGGATAATACAAATTAATTGCATTAAGATACCCAGTTTTAAACTTAGACTTCAGAACAATGAGTTAGTTTAAGCAAATGTATTTTGCATCTCGAGTGACTACTTTTTTTGTATTGTAAATTTCACTTCCTTGACAGTTTGGTATTTTCGAGCTCTTATTATTCGAACACAGGTGTTGGTCACCTGTCGTATAAGATTTGGTCAAGCCAATATTAATTGGATACTTTGGAGACGGGGAGTCGGATTTACTTGTTACATTTTCTGTGGGAAAGATTTTTTTGTTTAATTAGCTACGTTTATTTAAATTGAACGCTTGATATTTGTTTGATTTGTAGGTTACTAGAATTTTCGGATTTACATTCTTGGGTGATGTTATTTTACTGGGGTAACTTTAATTAGGGAATTTTTTATGTATATTTTTTGAGAATCCATCCCATTACATATCATCCATCCCATCTTTAACGATGTCCTCATCGTCGTATGCTCTCCTCCCACTTTCAAATTTGATTTTTATTTAATAATTTGTCTTATTACTCATTACTTGAATTATTTCTGCTCTGGCAAAATTTGTATATATATTTTTTTCTGATTACTCTACTAGACTATACATGTAACAACATCACTTTTAAAGCTTATAGCCTACTCACTCGATTTGGCGAAGGGGCCAAAGAGTTTCTACATTAGGTTATGTGATTATATAGTAATTATTATTTGCTCCACCTAACACTAATTTTACCTTTACCTTATACGATTATCTAATCACTGAACATGGTACATTTTGTCTTTCTAATACTCGACTATACTTTCACCTGACGCTATAATGACATGATTAAATTTTTATTCCTTCACCTGATATGCTAATACTTCTACTTGGTTTTAACTAATCTAAGTTCGGCATTAATAATTGCTTTATTACTTAATGTGGTACATGTTTGCTACTTCTAATGCTAATTTATACTTCCACCTGACGTTATATAGGTACGATTATATTATTATTCCTTCACCTAATATTAAAATTCCTTCACCTGACGTTCTAATACTTCTACATGGCTCCAACTAGTTAAGTTCCGCTTTTGTAATTATTTCGTTATTTAACGTGATGCATATTCGCTACTTCTAATGCTAGTTTATACTTCCACCTGACACTATGTTGGTACGATAGGTATCTGACTTCAAAGACATATAACTACTTCTAAAACATCTAACTATATCTAAATTTTTAACACACTAAAATTAAAATAATTTGCATGAAAAAGTTTGACACATTAATAGCTTCTAATATTAACGTCTGATTGCAACACTGAGCTTATGTAATTTACACTGATTTTCATTTGTTTTATGAAAAGCTCTTTATGTTCATTAAAGTTATTAGCTAGATACATAAGATTTCACACTTACTTCATCATTCTACGTGTCTATATTACTCACATACGTTTTCACTCTTACTTTGGGCTTCCGTTCACTTAATTACTGGGTTGGCTAATTGTTCATGGTTTGTCTTCTTGGTGTTTTGCCTCCTGTCACTCGTTCTTTGGAATAAGTGTTCATGTTGTCCGCAAGTATGACTATATGCAAAAATTGTCCGTGCGTGGTTCCTTACGTCATATACGAGGGGTTGATGTTGCAGATTCGTTGAAATGTCTATTAGGTACGTAACCCTTGGGGAATTGATTACATGAAATGGGTGTCTTGGTCGCTAGCTGGGTATCTCTTCTTTGACACAGTTTGACCGGGGAAAATCAAATACTCGTACAGTCTGTGTTTCCCGTAAATTGTTCACGCTTAGTCCATATCTTGGACTATGGGCTGTGTTATAACGTTTAACGTTAACTATGGCATGATTGTAACTCGATTTAAGTGCCTTGGCTCGACTCATTGTCTTTGATTTTCAATTCGATGATTCGCAATTATTGAGGGCTTAACATGGAGGTGAACAGTAATAGCTGTTTGGTTCTCTTCTCTGAACACTTCATTTTTGGGAAAAAATTTAACACGTGCAGTTTGTGTTTCACACAAAAATTGATTATGATTGGTTTTTCGTTTCATGGAGGATGGTTTGGCTTTGTGACATTTGACAATAATTGGAAAGTTTACAATTAAACCTTTTTTATTGTCTAACATATTGCCTCTGATGTGGGGCTTAAGATACATAGTCCTTGAGGGATTGACTCTAGGTTTATTCTTGGTGTTTCAAACATTAAATCTTAAGGCCGTTGCCGTCTAAGGATTTGACGGGTATTTATGCAGTTTTACGACATGACAGGTCGAGGCGGCTCTTTAGGTAATCATTAATTCAGGTATGTATTTGTGGATAGGGTCATTGTTTCCCGGCACAGCTTGAGGTAAAATTACCTGGTACAGTGTTCTGGTGATCTGGATTGGTGATCAGAATATCGTCTTCAGGTATTTTCTTGGTGAGTACTTGTCGGTGGTTGATGAATGATGGAAGTAGATGCTACTGGGTTGTATCCGTGTTGCACGCTGATACACCATAATTAATCTGCACTGATTACTTTGCTTCCTAGAATATAAATATCTGGGTAGAATCATATGCTCTTTACAATTACATAAGTTAAAACATATATAACAACAATATACGGTTTTCATAATATTCTGCGTAGACGATTTTTGAAATAATAGCCATGATTAGTGGTATTAATAACATCAATTTAGCACAGGTACAGTTAAACACAACGCTAAAAGAAAATAAGGGCAGATTTCATTCTTTCGTGCATGTTGCCGCAATCATTAGATTATTATCGTATAAGTAAGGTAATCATCAGAAAAATGATAAGCGACTATGTGTATACACGCATATATGTGCATTCGGCACATATTCAATATTCAATACATTTTTTAAATATTATTAACGCTCATCTACTTTAACATTTACCTTTCTATTATACTACTATTTGCGAGGTAGGCAATATGGTTTATATGAGAGGTCTTGATTTACTATAAATTCAAATCTTTATTGTCTATGCGGATTTAAACTGCTTAAGATATTCATATTGTGCGGTATGTCCACCTCTGCGGCTTACGAAACAAAAAAGAAAGATTTGGGTTTGAACCCTGCCCGTATTAGGCACTGTATTCTCATTCGATCGATCACATTTTTCCTAACTTTTTTTTTTACTTTAAAGGTTATAAGGGAGTTCGGGGGTTAGGCCTTGCATCTCACTCTGCTCGATGCGATCTGACTTTTCTCTTTTTCTACGTGTTATTCTCAACACTCTTCCGTAATTTAGGTTCAATGCGATTCGTATAGAGTATGAGATTATGAATACGAATCCTATCGTCAGGAGGGTATACCACCAAAAATTTGTCGAAAATAGTCCGTACCTACTTTGTACATACGTCAGTCTTTGGTCTTCATTGGTAAATAGGGGAATTTGAGAGTCTAAGGCTTCTTTTATTTTTGTTAGCGGTTATTTTTGTTATGAGGGGCGTTTGCACCGTGGCTTCCTTAGTCACCAGTCGGCATCCTTGTTTTATTGTTATTGTTCCCACGTCTTGTAATAGTAGTTCAGTTCTGTAGCTTGGATCGATTCTCTCTGTGTTATTATAACACGAGATTGTCCCAACTCTTTCTTTTGGGACAGAAAATAGCCACAGATCATTTCTAAGGTGAATGAATATTTCTAGTTTAGTACAACCTGCTAGCGCTTTACATGTGTTGGGGATTTCCTCTTGTTGAGTTTCTTAAAAATATATCTAACATATATGATCCAGGTTTTGCATTAAAAATGGGTAGTGTTAGTTGACACACCAAGTTTTTGAATGCTACACATTCCTTAAAGTCCTGTGGATTTGCTAAGGCATATTTCCTCCTATCTTGATCGACTAGCAAATATTCCGCTTCGGGGGTGATAGTCATGAACGAATTAGTTGTACCTATGTTGGCTGGAAACGTGGAAATTTTATACAAGTCATATATTGATTGTTGATTTATTAACGGGATTGTTATTACTGCAAATAATTGTTCGTTAATTTCTGTGATGTGAACCTTCAGCTTGGTGTAATAGTGGAATAAGTTTGCTACTTCTGGTTCTGTTGGTAAATGTTGTCCGAACGTTAAATGTGTTTTTATTTCATCCAAAATACTTTTTAGGTTCGAAGGATCCACTAGGTCATACGACAAGGTTTCTCCGGTAAGGGCAAATAATGCAAATTCAAATTTGCTAACATCAGTCGCCAGGTTAAGCAATGACATTTTCACTATGTCTGGTGATACCATGGTGAGGCTTGAATCGGTAATCACACGATCTACTTCATTTTTTAAATAATTCATTATGTTTACTGTCTTTGATATTTTCTTCGAGATTGCTTCAATTTTGTCTCTTTGGTAATTGGCTATACTGGCTTGTATTTTTTGGACATGTAAGGTTACGTTCATGGCGTTATTTAGTTTTCCTACGTTTTGCCTTAGGATATTTAGGTCTTCTTCAGTTGAAAGGCCAAACAAGCGTGAGGCTAATTCTCCCACGATAGGTATTAGACTAGCTGATCTTCGATATTTGCTTTTTCGAAAAAATACTTCGAAGATTCTCGTGGTACTTTGTTTTAACTTTTGTATTTCTGTATTGAACAATTCAAATAGTGCTTGTAGTCTCTGTCTATATAATATTAGGAAGGATTGGTGAATCGATACTCTTAGAGCGTTTTTCTCGTTTAGTTCAGGTAATGGTTCGATATCTTCCTTTGCTGGCTCATCGGCCATTGCTAATTTAGCACACGTACGTTTACCATCTATTTTCCAACATTTCGTGTGTGGGTCATCGTCTTTCTCTGTTTTCTTATTTTTATATTTCTTTATTGCGGGGTTAATCGCCTGTACATGTATAGTTTGTATTACTTTTTTCCTTACCGTTATTCTGGCTCTTAAGCATATATTAACTACTCCACTTTATTGGATGCTGTTATACATGGGTCCAGTTGACAACGTCCATTTTGTAAGTATCGTGGGCCTTAAATAAGTTTTTATATTTACAATTATAGGCGATTCCTTGCTAAGTGCGATTGTGCCTGGGGTTGTGCTTGTTGTAGTTTCCGACATTGAAGATTGTATGTCTCTTACTGGAGTCTCATATGTAGGCGTGGTTGTTTTGTTGGCTTTTCTTTTTCTTTCAGTAGGCTTTTTATTCTTATCGTCTTGTTGTGTATTTGATGATTTTAATTCCTTTAGGTTCATAATTTTCTTGTAATCCATTTCCTTTGTGAGTTTTGGTATTATCCATTTCGTAGTATTTTGTTCGGCATGGTTCTGCCATAATTCCTCGAGGAAGGTCCATAGGCTCGGTATTTCATTTAGCATGGCATAATTCCCATCATAGAGTTTATTTTTCTTAGAAATTGCCAGGTGGGAATCTGCAGTATATTTTACTGTGATAGGTTCTTTTATAGGTCCGTCTACATTTCTTAATTCTCTTTTCCTCCTGTTTCCTATATTGTTAGTTCTTAGAGCTTTGTCGAGTTCTTCCATTTTCTTGTCAAAATCGTCAACTATGAATTTTGACTTTAGCTTGGGAAGAATGGGGGGTAGATTTCCTTTATTTTCCTTATGGTGCATGTCTTTTGTGGTTTGCAAGCTCTTATTGGATTTCAAAAATTGGAATATGGAATTCCTTAAGTCATTGGTGCTCTTCTCTAGTTTCTTCACCTGTTGAAATAATGTCTCGATCTGTTTAGGATCCTATTTCATGAACATTCTCAAAGCGTAGTGGCTTGAAAGCAACGAGTTCACATGTTCGAAGATTATTCAATGTTTTACGATGTCTTGGGCTATAGTTTGGGAAATGAAGATTGTTGTGACCTTTGTTATCCACATCCTTTTTTCTGCTTATGGACTTAATATTTAATTAGACATTGTATATAAAGACTTCCTAGTTTGATTATTGAACGAGGACTAATATTTTTATTAGTTGTTCTTTCTTTTTTTTGGGGGGAGGGGGGAACAGGTACTTATTGTATATTATATTTTTAATATATAAGACTGATCTTCTTTGGTCGAAGGAAAAAGAGTAATATTAAAATTTTGTGTAATTTAATTTTTTACATCGCTTAGGGTTAATGCTCTGTTTATTTTTAAGCTGGGGGGATAGGTATTTGAATTCCATCGCGTAAGAATTTTTCCTTCCACGTAATAGGTTGGTTAACTTATTTCGGTTGGCGCAGTTTTTTAATTTTTTAATTACTTTTGCTTTTGCTTCGTAGGCTTTCATTCTCTTAAATATAATTTTATTTTTCATTGCGCGGTATATTACACTTTTAGGATTGTATAAATACTTTTTAAAATATCTTATTTCTTGGAGGGGGTCATGTTTACCTTGATATTTTACGCAATTTGGGTTCCCTTCAATTTTGTAAACTAGTTTTTGCTTTCTACATTTGTCAAGGAGTAATAAGTCTGTCTGACAAGGACCCTTAACGTACCAATATCGAATTTTATATTGTTTTTGCAACTTTCTTATCTCATGTTGAACTAAATAAAGGTACTTGCCCTTTCGGTCGTTATATTTTATTCCTAATGTGCCTCTGGCGGGTCGACATTTGGGCGTGTTTTCTAGGTTTAACCAGAATATATATGTTCCTCTGTCGTATCCCCTTAAGTCGTACTTGACGTCCCATTTTTTCGCAAAGACTTCTTCCCCTGATTTATCCACAATAATCATTGCCGCTGAGTATATGACATTCTCTTTGGCATGTTTAATGGATATGAACTCTGTGTCAATAATCGCCTTGGCCATTATTCTGAAATAAAAGGTAGTTTCCATTGATCTTTGTTTAATTTATAATTTTTTCAAGATTGGTTATGATTATGGTACACTCTAGGTCGAAGTCAAACTACCTTTTCACCGGCATTTCCTCAATACATCGGGTACTAATTCGTTCGACCATAACTTACTTAAAGCTCCATGTTAACCAATAATGAATATTTACTTTGTGTGGAAAAACAAGGCAACTTTAGGATGAAGTTGAACTACTTTTTCACCGGTGCCACCTTGCACCTAGCTATTTGTTTGTTCTAACATGATATGATTCCTAAAGTTCCGTACTCTAGTTTAACGACTTTGCGGTCGGATTATATTATCAAAATTATATGTGTTTTAGATAAAATAACTTTTTGTCAACGTATTTATAATGCGTTTATAGTTAATAATATTTAATCTATTTCATAGTCTAATAAATATTACTAAAATACTGGCTTATAAAGCACTTTTTTTTCGATTTTCATAGTTATAACACTTCAGGTAATATTATAGGGTTCTTTTATCACTCGTTTTAACAAGATTATTTATATATACAGTTTCTTCCACTGAGGTTGGGTTTTAATTTCAATATGGGTGCATCATCCGGTAGCGCCACCTTTGAGTTTGGATATTTAAGCATATCTAGTAGCTAATAATCTTCCCATAGAGAAACATTTGGACTGAGAAATTGAAGTTCAAATACTACGTCATTTTTACCGTTTTCAGGCATATTTAGGTACATTAAATACACTAAAAGTTGGTTTGGGATGTGCAGGCCTTCCAGAGTAGCGATTATGTCGTTCCTTCGCATATTCTGACGAATGACTTTCCGGCACAGCTGAGATAATGACAATGGGTCATTTATTATCTTTACTAAAGAGAAACTTAAATTCACGTGCGATTGGCAACAGCATAATTGCTCACGCACGATTACGTCTAACCCAGGGACTATTTTTCTTCCAAAATATTCATCTTCTTGGAAGAAATTCAGGGTTATTTTCTTTATGTCTTTATAATCTCTTGGGGTAACCTGGAAAATTGCGGATCCTATTGAAGGGTTTATCGGATTTAGATATGTGTTATTTACACAATTGACATATAAGATTTTAAGAAAGTTTTCACCTTCTAACATATGTCCTTGGTCTATTAATATGGAGAGAAACTTAATGGGCCAAATTGTAGTTATATTATTATCATCTTGATCGTGCCAAATATTGTCGGCAATATATTTAGACAACGAGCTACACTTTGTTGCTGAGATATGTTGCACTAAGATTCGGAAGGCCAGATTGGCACTTCGTCTGGTGTGCTCTAGTGTTCGTGTCAGCGCACGTGCACTAAAATTATATAGCACTAGGCTTGCCGTTAATCTTAGGATTATTCTTGGTTCCACCATAGTTTTTTGAGATTTTAGAAGATAGTATAGTTTTGGACAATCAAGATCTTCTACTGTTCTAATAAGCTCCTGTTCTTTCATTAAATTGTCAATATGTCCCCATTCCCTTAACGGAGCATTAATATTGTCTACACTATGTCTTCTCTTAAGATTCCATAGAATTACATTTCTTCGTCTATGATTATTTAATTGTTCATGGCTTGGGTATTTTATCATTGTTACTTTTTGATTATTCTATTGGATCTTAGGTTCAATATAAGCACATACCGTATGGTTGCGTGTTCGGCGTTTCCCTTAACCAGTGGTTGAAGGTTACTCACGCACAGTATCTGTAAACGTGATTATATATAAAATTTAGCACTAAATAAGGGACTACTTAGTAAAAAAAATTTTTTTTCTTTATGGTTATGGTGGTTTAAGGTATATTAATGATTATGTAATAATTAAGATAATTAAATAGTTGGCTACACGGCGCGTCGCTTAACGCTATCGATTTGATGGTTCATTGTAATATGCGTTGTTTACTTGGCCCCCTTTTTTTTATGTTATTTGATTTTCACTAGTGTTTGTGCATTCCCCTTGGTATAAGTTGTTCTTCACAGAGGAAATTACTGTTCCAAAAATAGATCCAACGAGTAACAAGATGTCAGGACTGGAAGTAATTTCTGAAGCTCAGCTCCGGAACCAGTCCTCCATGACCAATTCCAGAATTAAGCTCCGAAAACTAGTTCTAAAATCATCCATTCTCCGGACTCAATGTCTCATGTATGAGGCTTGTTTGCTTGTTTTCTTCGTAGATTCTTTTGCGTGGTTACTTTTGTTATAGTAATTATTCTAGTAGTAAAAACAATGTAGGGTAATTCTAGCGGATCGCGTAGTTAATTTTACTAGTCTTTATGGCATTATTCTTTCGGTTCTGGTTGTATTTCGTAAGAGATACCTCGACTCTGCACACTTCCCCCAAACAATCAACAGGAAAAGCATACAGAGTCAGGGCATTCCCTACGTATCGGAATCCTTTTCATTTGCGCTTCAGATTCACGTATGATTACCCTCTTTGTCATTTTATCTTCCTGTTGTGACAAATTGGGGTACGAGGCACCACACGTCTCGATCGCTGACCAATGGCTCTCCTTGATTGAGGGTAGTTTTTTTTCAACTTCAAAACCGTAGTTTCTTTTTTTTTCTATGGTCGTTCCTCATAAGAGAGCTAGGACCAAACGGGAACGGCAACGGAAAGACAATGACCCCATTGCCATTCCCCTGTGGCCACCGCTACCCACAACTGAAGATCTATTTGTTTAAGGAGTTTGGTGGCTAGACCGTCGTAGTATTTGTCAAGTAACGTCTTATTGTGCGATCAAGTCTCGTATCTCCGTAACTTTTTCTCAACGGAGGGTGAGAGTCAAGTGAATGCATGTTGGGACACTATACACCACGTGCATCCTTGGATCCAACCTTCTATGCTTGGGGGTCCATCCGTTTTCACTATTATACGTCATTTGGATATTTGAGTTATTTTTCCTATACTATTTTAAGGTATTTTATGGTGTTGTCCGCTGACGGTTATTTTATTTTGTTTTTACGAATTAGAGTTGCCATGTATACTGTGCTTTTATTAATTCTTGAGAAAAGAAAAAAAAAATTTTATTGTCCCCTTGGAAGCGTATAAGGTACTACTACTGACTTTTAGCTGAAAGTATCTTTTATATGGACTCGAGTGGTTTTTTTTTCTTAAGTAGTTAAGCAAAGGGTTATATTATGTTGTTTGTTTTTATGTTTCAGTTAATTCTATATTTGTTGATCAGTCTGAGGGAAACTCTGAAGTTTTCTATTGTAATTTAATACAGCACTCAAATTGTCATACTTGTTGAATCGTTATTTGCAACAAAAAATTTCTTAAGTAATGTCTAGTTAACGAGGCAAATTTTTCTTTTTAAACAATCTTTTTAAAATATCCATGGTTTCAATCAATTTGGTCAGGCCCTTTTTTTGAGAATATGGTCTTATTTTTTAATACTTTCGAAAATTCAGCTACCAGGCTGTAATGCCTTTTCATTTATCTTTATATTTCATTTAGCTGTGATGTGACTAAGGTATCTATTCCCTTACTTTCATCAGCCTTGTATATCCTTGATTAATGGGAGTTATGCTAGTTGAAGTGTAATCTATTTACTTTCAAGGTGTGAAATCATTCTTCTCCCGTGGCGGAGTTAACGCCACGTGGTAGAGATATTTATTATCCAGCGCGGTATTACTTAAAAGTTTCGTAGCTTGTCATAAGCCATATGAACTTAATTCCTTTATAATTCTCAAATGAAAATTAAAATATATTCGTTGATGCTATATTTTGATGCCACTAAGATGCCGCACAACTGAAGGGGGGGGGGCTCATAAATTTTGATTGGAACATATCACCGTAACCTTTAGTAGGTTACCCTTCTGTAAGAGCTTGATTCAGGGAGAAAGTTTGATAATTTATCCTTGTTGATTTAGGGTGTTCGAAGTGTATGTACGAACAAAGGGCTAAATTACCTCACAGGTGTTGTAATCTCTTTTATGGCTTATGCTTTCACTTAATTGCATTAGAAATTACTCTTCAGTTATTCATGCTTCGTATAAATGTTCGTTCTGTTCTATCAATTTTAGTTAAGTACATGCTCACTAGTGAGTGCACATTTTTTGAACTCTTAAATACCGTCATTTTACAAGGCTTAAATTTTGTGAATAATATGTGATTTACCATGTCATATTATTTATTGGGGAAATTAAGGATTAACTGGGACCTGTGGTCGCAACTGGCTTATAAGGTTAGTAGAAATTATTAAATACTATCTTGTGATATGAGTATTTATGACTAATCGTCAATTTTTGGAAGTATTTTCTTCCTTTTGAATTAATTGGTTATTTTTTGTAATTCTTTACGTCTGAATTATTTTGGTTATTAGAGTATTTCGACAGACCTACTTTATTTTAATTTATTCCTATTCGTCTCTAGCGGTATGTTACACAGTTTGCATCGTTTTTTTTTTGTTATTTTTTTTTTTTTTACAGGGAATTCTTTTATACTCTAATTGCGCGGTTCATTTGTATGCTTTAATTCGATTTAAGGTAAAATTGGTTGAATTTATTGCTGCAAATTTTTACGGTTTTTGGTGGTTATATTATTCTCTGCCTATCGGCTGTAAGCGTTCTACGGCTTTTGCTAATTATTGCAAAACTAAGGTGTTATTTAGCTCTCGTTAGTTACGATTTTAATTTAAGGTACAACAATTATCTATTAGGGAAACAGATCCTCTATAGTTGGCATCAAAAGTTGAAATATTAATCAATACGCGTTTTTTTTTTGTTTTTTTTTCTTATATATATATATATATATATATATATATATAGGCATATATCGTATAATTGATCCCTGGACCATCGGCGACTGGTCTTATCGCAAAACTCGCCACTCTTTATCATTCCAGCCATGCGGTTCAATTTACTTTTGCTACCGCCCCTTCTAATATAATTTCCCGATGAAATTTTTTATATAATTTTTTTTATTTTTTTTTTTGGCGATTGTTTTATCTTTAAATTATCGGTTTTAAAGAAAAAAATCTATTTTTTTTACTATTTAAAAAATTAATGGTTTAATTAGCTTAGACATTGGCCACGAATTAAGTTCATGGTACCACCATTTTTGATGGCAAAACGCTTCCTCGATAGAGGGCCATCTCAAATAAAAAAAAATAAAATTAACCAGTGCTTCTTCTTTTTTTTTTGCTTTAATCTGTCTTATTTGCGATTCGCAGGTACGATATTTTACAATTTTGTTAACTATTTTACATATTTTCTTGATTTAAGGAAGGTTTATTTTGTCTTTCAAACTGTTTAATCTTCACGAATGATTACAGTGATTACTTGTTGAACTAATTTTACTCATGGTTCTATCACACCTGGCCTACAGATATCTTAATTAGCGTTCGACTACGCCACTACAAAAATTCAACTAAACAAATTGTTTAAGAGGTTCGATCCTAAAAGTTTCCCTTTTTGGTTTTCATATGTTTTTTTTTGATGGTTGTCGAGAGGCCTATTTTTATGACTTAATAATTACGCCGCTCTCGTTGTTTTACTTGTATCTGCGGATATGCCTATTATTAAACAATTTATCGCATTTCTATAGGTCAAAATTTATGCACCAGATCGGCATTTTAAATCTTACATTTTTAGTTTATTTTTACATTTCTGGGTTGCTCTTGTTTTTTGAATTAATTTTATAAATTAATTTCCTTTGTTAATTTAGGTTACGAAATGGATTTTTTTTTCTTTTTTTTTTTCGGCTTTTGTTACACTAATTTATAATCACAACATGATTAAACGTTAATTATTATTAATAAACGTTAATAAACGTTAGTTAATTACTAGTTTTTAGAAGAAATAATTATAAATTTTAGGTATGTGATTAGTTCAAAATACACAATGGTACACGGGTCAGCAATTTTTGTTAATTACGAAATGAAAAGGGAAAGATTCTTAAGTCGAGAATAGTATGCTTAGATGCCTCGACTATGCTATAATAAATTTTCGTGGTTTTCACTTGGTATTATGGGTATTCAATTCTAATCATATCAACGTTTTACGAGGGTTACTCGAGTTACATATTTATTCCTTAACATTGGCCGAAGTGGTATTTGCTTAGTAAAATTGGCGAGAAGAAAAATTTTTTTTTTTTTATTATTATAAAAAAAGCGACTTGTAGGGTTTGATTAAGTAGTTGAATTTATTTTAAGGCTCAGATAAAGGCTACAATTCATGTATGCGGATAAGGTATTCGCCATTGTACTCAGAAAAGATACAATTTAACTTATAGTTATTTCCAATTAGTTAATTCTTTTGCAAGGTCTTCAGTTCATATTTATAATTTTTTGGAAGATTATTAGACTTGCTTCTGTCATTCAAGTTAACGGAAAACCCTATACTTATGACCAGGTTAGTAATCACATCCTCATATGCAAGTAAATTTTGCTTCGCATTGTTACTGTCCTCATATGTACATATACACACATATATGTACACATGTGCATACACTTACATATGCACATACACATACATGCAAACTCAATTGTTTGATCATTAGGCTGCCGCTAATTACCTGTTTTCCTAATTCCGGTTTAGCTTGGTAGTTAACACGATAATAATTTGCACATATATTTTTTGACTGGATTTTTTTTGACGTTTTTATATTCTTTACGGCAGGTTTGGGTGGTAGTTATTTCCGGTCTTCTTTTCTTGTGATTGGATTTAGTATATTTTGGAGCTCCGTATTTGATTATGTCGTTTGCATGATGATTAAAGATAGATATCCCACAAAATTGATTTCGGAAAAGGGTAGAATTTGCCCTTAAGGAACGCTCAGCCTATTGAACATTCAAATATATACAATCAAGCTCTTGGCTGCTCGACACACCGAAGACTCCCCGGATCGCTTTCCAAGTTGAGTATTCAGCGCATAACCGAATACTTCATTAAAACTAAAAATAATTTTTGGATTGTAATGATTTGTGGTTATGGATTGATAGACGATCAAACCCAGGACACGGATTTGATCCTCGCGTCCTGAAGTGAATCGTCACACCAAGCGATCCCTCATGATCGTCAGGTTTACCTACTCTGGGGGATATCCGAGATGCTATTTAACTATTCCTAGCAATGTAAGGATGGCTATTCCTTGCATTTTTTTTTTGCCATTGAATTTGTAATCTCCATTCATCTATCTATTTATTTTTTGAGGAAATACTATGTTCTGTCTAGCAGAAACATAATCATCTAGTTTAACGATTTTTCGTTCTACTATTAGGTTATTCACTACATTCTATCACTAAACATCACATTCTATAAAATGGTAATCACTTTAATGTATTAGAGGGGGATTTTGACGAAAAAGAATTTTTACCTTATTTTTTTTTGAGTTCAATTAATTCACGCGTCTAATATTCCTTAGTTTTCTGTACCTTCTGGCAATGATGGGGTTGTGGGTGTTCCTTGTGGTGCAGGCACTTCTGAGGAATTTTGGCCCGTAATAATATTCTCTTGGGCGTCAGAGTACCAGGTCCTCGCATTTGTATTATTGTCTGTTGGAGGACTCTGTTGATTAGTTTCCGATTGGGGTTTTATGGGGTGGTGACGAGCTTGATTTGGATTTGCAAAGTATACGGGTTGGGATGGTCCTTCGTTGTAGCTATTAGTAAGAAGGTTTTCCAAATGGGGGCTGAGAGGTAGATCGATTTCGACGGTAAAACATGTTGCAACCATTTGTTCCAAATTTGAGCAAAAATCTCTCTGTTTCTGTAGTTCCTTATTAATTTCGGCATGGTTCTCTTTTAGCTGTTTCTCTAAGCTATCTTGTTGCAGCTTAATTATCTCTTTTTGTGCCTTCAATTGGTCGTACTTATGTTGCATGTCCAGAATCTTTGCCCTCTGGGGTGTTAGGAGTTCTTGTATTGCCATCGTTGCGGACAGGATGGTACTATTCTTATAATCTTGTACTTTCTTTCCAATGTCCTGCATTTTATCGTATAATGCTTGCAACTTTAGGATCTGTTCGGGATAATCATATCCCTCGACAATCGCGGAGTCACTAATTGATTCCCTTTCGTTCTGGATTTTGGTGATTTGTTCTTTCACCTCCATAAATTGGGCCTCTATTAATTTGTCTATTTGCTTAGTAATCAGGATCTCATTTATCTTCTTGTTCATTTTTTCTTGGGAGGCCTTAACTTCGCTAAGCGATTTAAGTACGGTTTCTATCATATTTTCAATTTTCGATTTTTCCGTTATTAACTCGGCCGATGCCACTAGGAGTTTTGCTCGTACTTGAAATAGCTGATCCATACTTGTTCTGTCAGTAATAGGGTTGCACTAGTTATCCCTCTTCCTGTAGAAGGGGTTGAACAATTCTTGTTTTTCTTCTATCGTCAGGTTTCTCTTTGTCAAGCCGGAATTCAGTTTATCTGGAAAGATTTAACTATCAACTTGTTGAACCTTAAGGGTTGCTTTTATTGTATGTCTTCTTTATATGTTTCCTTTTCTTTCAACTGCTCATTTCGATTTATTATTGACTTATAAGTTTTTGGGTTATTCAATTCCTAGACGTATTTCCATTTGTCTGGTTTCCTACTGATTCTGCCAAATTTCGTGGTAGTTTCCTGTTCAGTTTCTGGCGTTTTACTCTTTTTTGACTTTCCCATAGAGATCAGATCAAATTTCTTATACTGTTTTAGTAGGTACTTTTGACCTTTTAATTTTGCGGCTTTCGCATGGGCCGCGGCAGAAGCCTGTTTTTCTTTGGGTGCGTTCTGGGGGTAGTCAGGATCTGATTCATCATCGGACTCATTAGAGCTAGTATCTGAAGATTCATTATTTGGGCTTTCGGGGGCGGTCCTTTGTGATTGAGGGGTATCTCCTGCCCGTGCTTCATATATCTCATCTGCCCTAGAGGTTGAGGGTTTATTTTCCATTTCCTCACGCTGAGGTCCTGTTTCGGGGGATTTAAATGATTCTTGAGAACTCTGGGAGGAGTCAAATACCTTTGGAGAATGTCTCCAATGCTTGAATGCCATATCTTCCGGGGGGTGAGGTGTATTTCGTAGCATGGTCTGTTTCCAGGAGTGATATTCTTTGGGTTTTACTTTAGATACCGTTATGTGATGGTACTGTCCCAAGTTTTCATCTTCAGGGTGTTCCTGTGTCCACGGCAAGGTACTTTGCCTTGTTTTTATCGGATAATTAATAATGTCCATGGCCTCTCTCAAGCTTTTTGTATTTGTATCTCTAGGAGGAGTCTTCCTCCTTTTTGCACCTGGGGTTTCTACGGCTCTGTTTAGTTCCTCCTGTAGTGATAGGGGTCTTTCTATCGGGGCTGCTGGGGATACCATGTCATCAGGAAATCTTTTTGGGGGACATGGGGTCGAAATTCTATCGGGGAAAAATTGGGTTTTCGGGGATAGTGTATAATCTAATTCTTGCTCCGAGCTATCCGTGGATGAACTCTCTGGGCTATTTGGGGTTCTTTCAGGCAGGGGTATTAGGGGTTTTCTTTTGGGGATGACTAGATTTTTCATGGCCAAAAATTCCTAAAAATCTTCCTCTTCGCTATTGTTTTCAAAATAGTTTTGTTTGAAATTAAAGGGTTTTAGTTCGGATAGCCTGGATTTAGGAAATTGATTTTCCGCGTTTGATGAATCTGAAGATGAGGGTTCAGGTGCCCACTTAACGGGGTATTTGGCACCTTTCATACGGCTTACATGTGATTTGTACGTTCTCCCGTTTTATTGATTTATAATTTCGAAAGTAAAGTAGTTTTTATATGTTTTTGGTTGTCTATATGGTCCTGAATTTTTATTTAAGAGTGTTTTGCCTTCCAAATTGTCTTCATTTTTCGGATGAAAGAAGTCGCCTAACATGAAATTTATATGCCACTTTATTTTAGATTGATTTCTAAACTCTTGATTCATTTTACATTTTTCTAATTCTTGTCTAACTATTTTATAGGTTTTTCTCATCTTATTTATAAAATCTTGCTTATAGTCCTCTGAACTATTGTAATACTGTCTTGATTCTATAATTTCTTGATAAGGTATTTCAAAATCGCGTCCGAATAAAAGAAAAAATGGACTTTCTTTAGTCGTTTCCGAGTATGCCGTATTAATTACATTAGTCAAGTAAGGTAGATATTGATCCCAATCGTTCCGATTTTCCTTTGTATAAATGCTCAAGACATTGGAAAATATCTTGTGCCTATTTTCGATTTTTCCATTAGCTTGGGGATGATAGGGAGAGGTTACTAGTTTTTCTATTTTAAGGAAACTCATTAAATCCTTTGTTACTTTAGAAACGAAGTTAGATCCATTGTCGCTAATGACCCGTTGAGGAACGCCAAACTCTAAAAATATTTTTGCTGGGGCTTTACTTGTGGCATATGCGCCTTGATTTTTCAATGCTTTGGCAAAAGTGAAGCCGGTAAAATGATCTATTATTGAGAGGATGCAAGTATGACCTCTATTAGAAACGGGTAATCCTCCACTTGTACCAAAAAGGTCAAATGAAACGATGTCGAAAGGGAACCTTGCTATTGGCACTCTTCCCAAGGGGGGATTTGGGTACGTTTGTGGATTTTTTCTTAAGTTACAAGCTTCACATTTACTTATAAAATCTTTGAGTTTTTTCAATGCCGACGGGACATAAAAGTATTGTTTTAACTTGTGAAATGTTTTGGTTATTCCTAAGTGTCCACCTATGTCCGAATGAAAATACTCAAAGGCAGGTATTATTAAGTTTTGGGGGAGCACTGGGATTATTAAGGTTTGATTTCTATTCGTTTCTCCTGTTACTATCCTGCAAAGGATTTCTTCGTCAAAGTCATAATAAAAATTGTCTATTTCCCGTCTTAGGGCTCTGAACTTATCAGGGAGATTATCTGAATTCACAAAGTAATTAATGAGAGTCAAACACATTTCATCCTTGGCTTGGTTTCTTTTAATATTGGCTAGGGATAAGGGAATTACTCGTGGTCCTTTTTCTTCTGTAAGGATTTTTGGTATATTCTTCTTTTGTTTTGTTTACTGGGATTAATGGCATTTATTTGTTTAGTTTCATTATCTGAAGAGTTATTCTCAGGGTATCTACTTAGGTAATCGCAAGGGGCATTCTGTTTACCGGTCACGTGTTCAAATTCGTAATCTAGATCCTGGATTTTCATTATCCATCGCGCTAAAATTCCGGTTGGATTCTTGAATGTGCTTAGGTACTGTAAGCTTTTATGGTCCGAGCGCAACTTAAATTTTCGTCCTACTAAATAATGTCTGAATTCGTCTAAGTGGTAAATTATAGATAATAGCTCCAATTGTGTTGCTGAATAACTACTTTCGCCTTTGGTTAGAGTTCTGCTTGAGTAGCATATGCCCTTCTCTACATATTGAGGGGGGTCCTGTTGGGATTCGAGGTTGTTTTCCACGGGGATTATTTGGGAAAGGATTGCACCGACACCTAGAGCTGAAGCATCGGTGGTAACCACAAATGTTCCTTTTTCAAAGTCTGGTAACGCTAATATTGGTTCAGAAGTAAGAGCTTTCTTGAGAGTGTCCAAAGAAGTTTGCGCTTCCTGAGACCAGGTAACCGTTTGGGAATTCCCTGTAGTTAGATCTGTTAGGGGTTTTGCGATTTGGGCGTAGTTACGTATAAATTTTCTAAAATAACTGGTTAAACCAATAATGCCTCTTAATTGTTTCATAGTTTTTGGCAGCTTAAGATTCTCTACACATTGTATTGTCTAAGGGTCTGGTGATATTTGACCATGGTTCACTATCATTCCCAAGAATTTTATTTCGGATTGAAACAAATTTACTTTTTACGGCCTACATTTCAGATTACATTCTCTAAATTTTTTACAAACTTTGGCTAATGTATTTAAATGGTCCTCTGGTGTTTCTCCCACACAAATAACATCATCCACAAAATGGATAATATTTTCTATACCTCGTAATAAGTATAACAGAGGTCTACATAATGCACTTGAACTGGTTTTGAGTCCAAATGGTACCCTCAAATATTCATAAGAACCACATTCCGTCGTTGAAAAGGCCGTTTTATAGACGTCGTTATCTGCTATCTTAACCTGATGATAACCTTGCGTGAGGTCAAGGGATGTAAAAATTTTATTTTGGTTGAAATGGAATCTAGGATTTCATCAATTCGGGGCAGGGGAAATTTGTCACTTACTACTTGCTTATTTAAGGCTCCATAATCTACTACAAGCCTGAGGTCCTTGTTCTTTTTTGGCAATAGTATAACGGGGACTGAATACGGGCTTGTACTCGGCCGTATTATATTGTTTCTTTCTAACTCACGGATTTTATTTTTTAACCAGCCTTTATAGGGATGGGGGATGCGATAGGGCTGTTTAGCTACAGGTAACCCTGTGGTTTGGATAGAGTGTTGATAAAAAGGTATCAACCTGATGTCTTCCTCACATGTAGAAAAAATATCTCTAAAATTCCAGAGCAATTCGCATAATTTTTCCTTTAATTGCGTATCTTGGATATGATCTAATTTAAATTTCTCCAAAAATTGGGGTTTTGTTAGGGGGTACCTATTCTTTGGATTGTTAGTTCCAATGTTATTAACTAAGCTTTCCCTGGAGTCTCTCCATTTGTTTACCTCATGCTCAGAAATAACCTGTATTTCCACGAGACATGTCCCTTTTTTCAATGTAATCATATCGTTTTCATGTGTGTTAGTTAACCAAATAAAACCTTCGCCTTTTTCATATGAAATGATCTGTTCTTCACAAAATAGGTTTTCTGGAATTTCTTTGCACGGAGATGCGAACCAGATTTCAGAATTGTCATTTACAGAGGTGACAATTTGAGAGATTTGTACTCTTTGCATAGTATTTGGGGGGATTTTTGTTTGGCGTACTGTGAATCCATAATGTTTCTCGCCCGAGTTATTCTCTATTACATTGAGATTGGCGATTGGTTGTATCAAGTCTTCCGCTTTCAAGGTTAATTGTAAGGGTGACTTCAAGTCTTTTCCCTTTACAACAGTGTTTGGATTTATTATTTCATTCCACAATTCAGCTATTTTCTTTATCTCTTTTTGTCTATACTCCTGCATTTCTCCTATTTTTACTTTTACTGACTCGATCCATTTGCTGTTTGATTTTCTTTTTCGTCCCTTGAAAGGAAATGACGCAACCTGAGGTACAAAAGATTTGATTCTATTCACAGTTGCTTTCCCTTTCCCCACGCGTGGGAGAATAGGATCGTATGGATACACAAGTCTGTTATTTGCTGTATCTAATAACACCTTATTAGATTTTAAAAAGTTAGCACCAATTATCGCTTCATATGGGAAATTTTTGCAGATTATGAAGTTTGTAGGAAAGATCCTATTATCTTTTATCACATCTAGGCATATGGAGCCTATAGCTTCCAGCTTATGCCCCGTGACACTTGTTAAATTTGGAATATTAAAATTTTTCTGTCGTTTAATATATACTGGTAGTTTATTAAATATATTCGCATTTATTATGTTAACCGACGCACCCGAATCTATTAATGCTTTGAAGTTAATACTTGCCACACTAAAATTATTAAATATAGGTCATATATCATTATTATCACTAAAAGAAGGTACAATTACTGGATGGGACCTATAAAAAATACTGGCCTCCAGGGTCCCGGTTACTTTTCTTGGGGGCCTAATTCGTTTGCCTGTGCGCTTATTTGATAAGTTGGGGTTTGACATTGGGGTTCGGTAGGAATTTCACATGCTAGTGAAGTTCCAAGTTGGTTGACATTTGATTGTCTTGTTTGCCACGTATTATTGCGTGGGTTAAAGTTTCTCGTGCCGACGGCTCGCGGCATTTGTTCATTTTGTATTGACGAAAAATTTCTTTCATTACCCGTTGGGAAAAAATTTCCTCTGTTATCGGTTGTATTTATGTTGAATCTAGTTGGATACACTGTTAATGAGTTAACTTGGTCCATGGTTTGTCGCGGAGTTGGGTTAGGGAACCGATAATTATTTTTTCGGTTGGGGGAAGGATTTGCAGAGGTTTGGGGATTTGTATATTGGGAAGGATTTGCGTGCATAAATCCTTGTTGGTACGAGTTGCGGTACGAGGGGAGACGTGGGGGGTTATTTCTATAGTTTCCTGCCCAATTGGCATTTGAGTTTGTTCTCCCGAACAAACGGTTATTAAAATTAGGGGTTGTTGGTGTGAAGTTATTTCTAGTACGGCATTCCCTGGCAATATGTCCTTGTTTATTACATGCATAGCATATAATTGGGGGGTTCTGTACGTATTTTGTTGTATTCGTGGGTACAAAACGTACCATTCTTTGTCTCGTAGGGGTTGGGGATCTATTTTGGTTTGGTTTGGGTGAGTTGTCTCTTGGAAAGGAATTTGGGGAAATTGCTCGTGATCGTCCCGGAGTTGAATTTTCTACGTTATTTATTCTTGACTTATTGTGGTTTGCCATAATTGAGTCAATTTCTATCATTATCTCTACTTCCTCGACTGCTAGCTCTAATGTTTGGATATTCTTTTATATCAACATTCGGTACAGTTTGGGGCTTAATCCTTGCATGAAAGCATTTAATACGATTTTATCGTATAAGGGACCAAACTCTTTTCCGTACTTGGCTTCAATAGATATCATTACTTTGTGCAGGTATTCTCTAATATTTTGTGTTTCGTCGAAACAAACCGTACCATGCTTTAGTTTGTGTGTTGAACTGGTTTCAACGAATCTTTCTCGGAACGCTTTTAGTAATTTTTCTATTGAGTTTATAGGAGGATTGTTAACCTCCCCTATCGTATTTTCAATTTGTTTTAGAAATGTTAGTGCTTGCCCCTGAAGTCTCATTAGCAACATGCTTACTAATGACTTCAAGTCTGTTTGAGTTACCTCTACAAATTGATTTAATTGGATAATAAATTCATCTACATCTGAGTCTCCGTTATATGGGGGTAGTGATTTTGATATTTCCACTGTTTTGGCAATAAGTTTTTGCTTTAATAATTGTGCGTTTTGATCTAACGACATATTGTTTTTGTTTTTTTGATGGTTTAAAATTCGGTACTGGCTTTTAGTTGTTTGCTATTATTTAAAATTGATATTTTTTAATTACATTCACTTTCTTTTGATGATATTTCGAGAGGATCTAGGCCTAAAAAAAATTTTGCACTTAGAGATATTTAAACAATATTACACTTCATGCAAAGACAGAAAGGAAAAAAGATTTTCTTGTGGGTAATATTTCTCAACAATTCTCCTCCTCTTTTTTCTCTTTTTTTTTTCTTTCGATGTTGTCCTTGTGTTTTTGCTCCTTTAAACAGGCCGCGCCAATTCTAATGGGGGGGTTTCTTTTAAAATAATTCTTGAACGGCTGATCTTGGTTAGTTAGGGCCGATTCTATTGAGGGGGATTTCGAAACGACTAATTCTTATATCTTTTTTAGTGAATTTCCGATTAATTCATCCAATGGGGAATTTAGTTAAGCTCTTGATTAGTGGTCCGCGAGTGGCTTACCTGAGTGGAGGCCGAACTTCTAGGGAGGGGGGCTTAAAGTAGTAGAACGTGTAGGGAGCTTATACTGATGGCCATACTGACTCGAAATCAGATTGATGAGTTTCAGTTTCCCTTAGGAGCGAGTGGAGCCACAAGGACTAACAAGCTTGAGAAATATCAACACAAGAGAAGAAAATAAAATATTAATGCATTTATTGTTACTTACATAGTAGTCGCAGAGTTCTTGGTTGTATCAACAAGTTAGCAACACAGGTCTCTAGTACAAATCGTAACTGAGACGAAATAAATCAAAGTTTATACACTGCAAAAGTTTATTACAACACAATCATGGTAAAAGACTGATCAAAAAATTGCTAGAAGGCTGGTGTAAGACTCATGTAAGAACTGTAGAAGACTGGCGCAAAATTGTTAAGTCCTAACTATCTACTCTTCCTAATATCGCCAGAGGTTACATTTGGGTGTTGCTAAAAGTACATTTTCTCAGTCCCTACTGGCTGCACTATTTGCCCTACATTACTATTGGACGGGCTTTCACCAATGGGCTACTTGGGTTTAATTAAAATTTATGACTTTTAAGCTGTCACTCTGGAATTTTTCTAACAACTAAAAATTCTACATTGCAATATTTTGCTAGCAGGTGTCGCTTAATTTATGACTTTTAAGATATCACTTTAGAATTTTTTCGAACGATCAAAGTTTTATATTGTAGCATTTTCCCAGCAGGGTGTCGCTTAATTTTCATAATACTCATATTTTATTTATTTGAAAATTGGTAAAGGATAATACAATTTAATTTCCTTAAGATACCTAGATTTAAGCTTAGTCTTCAGAACAATGCAGCTAGTTTGATCAAATATATTTTGCATCTCAAGTGACTACTTTTTTTTTGTATTGTAAATTTCACTTCCTTGACAGTTTGGTATTTTCGAGCTCTTATTGTTCGAACACAGGTGTTGGTCACCTGTCGTATAAGATTTGGTCAAGCCAATATTAATTGGATACTTTGGAGACGGGGAGTCGGATTTACTTGTTACATTTTCTGTGGGAAAGATTTTTTTGTTTAATTAGCTACGTTTATTTAAATTGAACGCTTGATATTTGTTTGATTTGTAGGTTACTTGAATTTTCGGATTTACATTCTTGGGTGATGTTATTTTACTGGGGTAACTTTAATTGGGGAATTTTGATGTATATTTTTTGAGAATCCATCCCATTACAACAATACCTCCACCCCCACAGCCCTCAGGGCAAGGGTTGTAAGTTATGCCCTTGGATATAAGGTTTTTATAGAAAGCGATGTTGTAGAAACTTCAAAAAGGGCTCATTCAATTGGAAATTGAAAGTGCTAGTGCCCTTTTAATAGCCGAAAATGATCTAAGGACAACTAACCCCCCTCTCAGGCCCACCATTTCCTCAAACACATCCAATCAAAATTTTGAGATATCCATTTTTTTCAACTTAGTCGAAAGTTCTGGAAATTGGGTCTTTTAGGATGATAACCGCATCAGAGCCCTCAGTGCAGTTGAGCCCTCAGTGTCAAATGATCATTTGACAGGGTTTTTCTCAAAACAACTATAAGCAAGGATTTCCCTTTTTTAGATAGCCGCTATTGCTTTTACCATTATCGAGAAGATTTTGACAAAACTTTTTGTAGTTTGTAAAATTCCTTAGTTTTTGAAATTAAGTATTTTTCAAACCCTATACTCATCCATGAATTCGTACTTTAAAAATTGTATAATATCTTAAATCTTGTATAAATTTAATTTAAAAAAAGAGTATTTTCAACTGAAAGTAAGTAGCAACATTAAGACTTGAAACGAACAGAAATTATTACGTATATGAGGGGGTTCGCCCCCTAGTCAATATCTTGCTCTTTACGCTAAAGTTTGAATTTTGTTCGAATCACAAATCCCTGAATCACAAAGGCCGTTTAATTAGAATAGATAGCTCTTTTGAAAGTACTAAAAAAAAACTTTAGCGTAAAGAGTGAGGTTTTGACTAAGGGGCGAACCTTTTTCAAAATTAAATAAAAAAAACAAGTTTTTTTAACTGAAAGTAAGGAACGACGTTAAAACTTAAAACGAACAGAAATTATTCCGTATATGAAAGAGGCTGTCCCCTCCTCAACGCCTCGCTCTTTACGCCAGAGTTTTTATTGTTTAAAAAAAATAAGAGTTGTGAGAAAGTCAAACTTTAGCGTAAAGAGCGAGGCGTTGAGGAGGGGAAAGCCTCTTTCATATACGGAATAATTTTTGTTCGTTTTGAGTTTTAACGTCGTTCCTTTCTTTCAGTTAAAAAAAACTTATTTTTTTATTTAATTTTTGAACGTTTTTGAATTGATGCAGGGTTTGATTTTGGCTCACCGTACATGAATAATTAAAACAAAATTTGCATATTAATTTTATTTTTATTTGGTTAAATGGCTTTCTCGAAACTTGTTCAATTTTATTTACGAACGTTTTTATTAGTAATAAATATACGTAACTTACGAATTAACTTACGTAACGAACTTCTATATTCACATATTTTTGATACGTATATTAGGGGGCTCGCCTACTAGTCAATACCTCGCTCTTTAAGCTAAAGTTCAAATTGTGTTCCAATTCTTTAAAAATGACCCCTTAATCACAAAGGCCGTTATTTAGAATAAATAGCTCTTATGAAAGTACTAAAAAAATCTTTGGCGGAAAGAGCGAGGTACTGACTAGGGGGTGAACACAATCATACACGTAATATTTTCTGTTCGTTTTAAGTTTCGATGTTACTCTTTATTTTCAGGTGGAAAACTTGTTTTTTTTATATTTAATTTCTGATCTTTTTTTTAAATAATGCTGGGAAATCTGGCACCCCCTTCATAGCAATATCCCTTCCCTCATGAAAACTTCCTTCATGGAAAGATCCTACCACATAGCCCCCAACCCACCCACCCCCCTATTACCACAAAAAATCCCTCCTGAAAACGTCTCTATACTTCCTAATAACCAATACTACATGTTAACACTGGGCAAAGTTCATAACTTTCAGCCCTCTCCCCGGGGCTTCGGGGGATTAAGTCATCCTAAAGGACATATTTATCATATTTTCAACCATGCTGAACAAAATGGCTATCTCAAAATTTTGATCAGGTGACTTTGGGAAAAAAATGAGCGTGGGAGGGGGCCTAGTTGCCCTCCATTTTTTTGGTCACTTAAAAAGGGCACTAGAAGTTTTAATTTCCGATCAAATGAGTCCTCCCGCGATATTCTAGGACCATTGGGTTGAGACGATCACCCCTGGAAAAAAAATAAATAAAAAAAAATAAACACGCATCCGTGATCTTTCTTCTGGCAAAAAATGCAAAATTTCACATTTTTGTAGATAGGAGCTTGAAACCTGTACAGTAGGGTTCCCTGATACGATGAATATGATGGTGTGATTTTCATGAAGGTTCTATAACTTTTAGGGGGTCTTTCCCCCTTTTTTCGAAAATCAGCCAAATTTTCTCAGGCGCATAACTTTTGATGGGGAGGACTAAAATTGATGAAAATTATATATTTTAACTCAGCATTGAAATCTGATCCTTTTGATATATCTATTGTAGGTATCAAACACCTGTTTTCTAGAGTTTCAGTTACCATTGAGCCAGGTCGCTCCTTACTTACAGTTCTTTACCACGAACTGTTTGATTTTCAGTTTACAATTACATTGTCAAAATGGTTAGCTGTCGGCCATTATTCACATGGTGAAACCGTTTTAATCTAGCAGTTTTTTTGTTTTTTTTTACCTGGAATGGTCACACATGTTTTATATTCAGCTTTAGCAATTCGTCATAGGTGGCACTAACTAGCATGTGTTCCGGATAACGCAATAACCTCAGCCAGAATTTTACCATTGCACAAACCTATCTTTTCTTATGAAAATATTCCGAAGCCCCTTTTTATGACGATATTATGCGCTGTTATTCGTCAGTCCATGCATCCGTTAATAATAATGGAGCTGAAATGACTCCATTTGTTTAGCCGGGTCTGTCTCCCAGATCTCACCACCGTAATGAAGGATTGGCATTATTTTGGATTAATTAAAAAACTTTTGATACATTTTTTCCAAATCCATCCGATGAAAATTTTGAGGTAGATATTTTGTTAAATATAGTTCGAAGGTCAGATAAGAAAAACTACGGTGTCAATACAACCCCCCAGGGCCCAGGGGAAGGCGTTCTATGTTATGTCCTAAGGGCATGTATGGTTCTTATGAAATAGATGCTCGTATAAAATTCATACAGGGCTCATTTGATTGGAAATTGAAAGTTCTAGCTGACTATTTAAGAGCCATGAGAGTTAAGGGCAACTAGCCCCCCCCCTCGCCCTTTTTCCCCAAACTCATCCGCTACAAATTTTGAGATAGCCAATGTTTTGGAAATTGTTCAAAATTAGATAACAAAATCTCCCCCCAGGGCCCAGGAAATAGGCGTTGTAAGTGTTGTCCTGGGGGCGTATATGGTTCTTATGAAAGGGATGCTCGTATAAACTTCAGAGAGGGCTCATGTGATTGGAAATTGAAAGTTCTAGTTCAATTTTTAAATGTCAAAAGATATCCAAGGGCAACTAGGCCCCCCCCCCACACCCTTTTTCCCCCAAGCCCATCCGATAATTTTTTTTGTAATAGCCAGTTCATTAAAAATAGTTCAAAGGTCAGATAAGTAACATTTCTGTGTCAACGCAATCCCCTAGGGCCGGAGGCAGGCGTTATGAGTAATGATCTAGGGGCATATCTAGTTCTTATGGAAGGGATGCTCGTATAAACTTTGGAGAGGGCTTATTTGATTGGAAATTGAAAGTTCTTGTTCACTTTTTGAGAGTCAAAAGAGATCGGAGGGCAAATAGCCCCCTCCCCCACGCCCTAAATGCATCAGATAAAAATTTCGAGATAAAAATTTTGCTGAAAATAGTTCAAAAAACAAAAAACTCCGGTGTTGACACAGTCCCCAGGGCCCGGGGGTAGGCGTTGTTAGTTATGCTCTGGGGTTTTATTTGGTTGTTATGGAAGGGATGCTCGTATAAACTTCATAGAGGGCTCATTTGATTGGAAATTGAAAGTTGTAATTCACTTTTTAATAGTCAAAAGTGATTGGAGGGCACCTAGCCTCCCCCCATACTCCATTTATTTATTTTTTCCAGAGGCACTTCATATAGAAGGGATCGTTTTATAAACTTCAAAGGGGGCTCATTCGATTGGAAATCGAGAGTTCTAGTATCCTTTTTTAAGAGTCAAAAGGAATCGGAGGGCAACTAGCCCCCCCAAGCCCTTTTCCTCCAAATACATTTGATAGAAAATTTGAGGTAGCCATTTCGTTATAAATAGTTCAAAGATCATACAACAAAAATTCCTTTACGTATGGCCATTTTGTTAAAAATAGTTCAAAGGTCAGATAAGAAATACTCCTGTGTCGACACAACCCCCCAGGGCCCGGGGCAGGTGTTGTAAGTATTGTCCTCGGGGCATATATGGTTCTTATGGAAGGTATGCTCGTATAAACTTCGGTGAGGGCTCATGTGATTAGGAAATTGAAAGTTCTCGTTCACTTTTTAAGAGTCAAAAGAGATCAGAGGTCAACTAGCCCCCCTCTCCATGCCCTATTTTCCTCAAACCTATCCGATAAGAACTTTGAGAGCCATTTTTTCAAAACAATTCAAAGGTCCGATACCAAAAGCTCCGGTGTCAACACAACCCCCAGGGCCCGGGGGGCAGTTATTGTAAGCTATGTCCTGGGGCCGTTTGAGGCTCTTAGGAAAGTGGTTTTCATATATACTTCAGAGAGGGTTCATTTGAATGGAAATTAAAAGTTGTAGTTTATTTTCTCAGAGTGAAAAAAGATCGGAGGACAACTAGCCCCTCCTGCCCTCAACGCCTTAGGGTTTATCGGATGGATAAACCTATGTGAAAAAAAATTGAGGTGACCATTTTGTTAAAAATAGTTCAACCATCATATATTAAAACTCCGGGGTCAACACAGCCCCCGGGGCCCAGGGACAGGCGTTGTAAGTTCAACTCAGGGGATATATATGGTTCTTATTGAAGGGATGCTCGTATAAACTTCAGAGAGGGCTCATTTGGTTGAAAAATACAAAGTTCTAGTTCACTTTTAAAGACTCAAAAGAGACCGAAGGTTAATTAGCCCCCCCCCCCCGCCTCTTTTCCCCAAACCCATCCGATAAAAATTTTTAGATAGCCATTTTGTTAAAAAATAGTTCAAACATCAGATAGTAAAAACTCTGAGGTTGACAAGTTTGATTTGGAAATAAGGAATTTTTAAAAATATGAAACTTTTTGCAATCAAAAACGAACAAAAATTAATTTAAAAAAAAAAACTTTCCGAAAAATGAGTTTTTCAAGAAAAATTAAACGCCATTTTTAATTTAAGCTCAGCTGATGCAAATACCTGTTAAAATTCAAACTCGAAACGACAAGAAATTACTATTAAAGAATAAATAAAACCCAAAACCAACAGAAATTAAATAAACAATCATAGCAAAAACATACAACAAGTAATAATATAAATGACTAAATAGATCTTAAAGCGAGTTATGCTGAGATTGAATATGAAAATCAAGCTTAAAACGATAAAAAACATTTCCTACTGAAGTATAAATGAAACTTAAAACGAACAGAAATTAAATAAAAAATCAATGCAAAAAAACATAAAATATATATCAATGTAATTGAATAAGTAAATCTTAAAACGAGTGTAACTTAAATTAAATATGCAAATCAAGCCTGAAACGACCAAAAATAACCCCAAAGGAGAATTTGAGTTTGGCCTTCTTGTCTCACTGTAACAGTCTGAAACATACTGCGTCATTGGCGCTTTACTGAAAACTATATGGGTCTTGAACAGTCTTGGAAAGTATAAACAACATCAAATTGAATATTTGATGTATAATGATATTAATTGTTGAAAGATCCATCAGTTCAAGAATTTATTTCATTGTAATTTTATTTTTATTCAATTATGTAAGAACTGGAAAAGAAAATATTTGTTAAATAATTCGTTTCCAGTTAAACCCCAATGACGCAGTAAGCTTTTGGTTTTTATTTACAGTTAAGGAAGGAGGCAGTATCCAAACACTTGGCTGTAGTGAAACTATATTCGTCTTGAACAACTTTAAAAAGAGCTAAAAATTATAGGCAGCGGAATCGCGCTGCCTAAGTAAAAAACGATGTTGGCACAATGTATTATTTATTTTTTTGTTTCTTGTTTTCCATACCAGGGCACTTCGAATCGAAGGAGCTGTCGTAGAAACTTCGAAAAGGCTCATTCGATTGGAAATTGGAGTGGCTAGTCCCCTTTTTAATAGTTGAAAGTGATTGGTGGGTAACCAGCCCCCCCCCCACGCCCCTCATTCCCCCAAACACATAAAATCAAAATTTTAAGATAGCCATTTTGTTCAGCGTAGTTGATTTCCAGATAGAAAATATATTTTGAGGAGGACACTCCCCCACAACCCTCAGAACAAGGGTTTTAAGTTATGCCCTGGGGGCATATAAGAACGATGTTGGTACATTGTATCATTTTTTTTCTTTTAGAGCAGGGCCCTTCGTATCGAAGAAGTTGTCGTAGAAACTTCGAAAAGGGCTCATTTAATTGGAAATTAGAGTGGCTTGTGCCCTTTTTAATAATCTAAAATTATTGGAAGGCGACTAACACCTCTTCCACGCCCACCATTTCCTGAAAAACGTCCAATCAAAATTTTGAGATTGCCATTTTGTTCAGCGTTGTTGATTTCCAAATGGAAATTATAATTATAATTGTGAGGAGGGCTAGCGCTCTTTTGAATTGTCGAACGTGATTGGAGGGCAACTAACCCCCCTCTCACGCCCACCTTTTCCCCAAGCACATACAATCAAAATTTTTAGATAGCCATTATATTTAACATAGTTTTAAGTTCTGGAAATTAGGTCTTTGAGATAATGACAAACCCACCCCCCCCATAGCCCTCAAGGATTGTAAGTTATTCCCTGGGGGCATATATGGTTTTTATAGAACGCCATGTCGTAGAAACTTCAAAAAGGGCTCATTCGATTGGAAATTGAAATGGCTAGTGCCCTTTTTAATAGTCGAAAGTGATTGGAAGGCACCTAACACCCCTTTCACGCCCACTATTTCCCCAAACACATCCAATAAAAATTTTGAGATAGTCAATTTGTTCCACGACGTTCAAAGTTCAGAAAATTATACCTTTGAGCAGGACATTCCCTCCAGAGTCATCAGGGCAAGGGTTAAAAGGGCAGGGCAAGGGCAAGGTTTTAATTGAAATCTTTGTCGTAGAAACTTGAAAAGGGGCTCATTCGATTTGAAATTCAAACTAGTGCCCTTTTTAATAGTCGAAAGTGATTTGAGGGCAACTAACCCCCCTCTCACGCCCACCTTTTCCCCAAAGACATTCAATCAAAATTTTAGATAGCCATTTTATTCAACGTAGCTGAAAGTTTTTGAAATTAGGTCTTTAAGGATCACAACCCCTCCCCCCACAGCCCTCAGGGCAAGGGTTGTAAGTTATGCCCTGGAGACATATAAATTTTTATTGAAAGCGTTGTCGTAGAAACTTCAAAAGGGTTCATTCAATTGAAAATTGAAAGGGCTAGTGTCTTTTTTAATAGCTGAAAGTGATTGGATAGTGACTAACACCCCTCTCACGCCCACCATTTTCCCAAGCACGTCTAATCAAAATTTCGAGATATCCATTTTGTTCAACGTAGTTGAAAGTTCTTGAAATTAGGTCTTTTAGGATGATAACCCCTTCAGAGCCCACAGCGCAAGGGTTGTAAGTTATGCCCTGGGGGCATATAAGGTTTATATAGAAAGTTGTTGGAAAAATCATAGGCAGCGCAATCGCGCTGCCTAAGTAAAGAACGATGTTGGCACAATGTATTATTTATTTTTTGTTTTTTCCATACCAGGGCACTTCGTATCGAAGGAGTTGTCGTAGAAACTTTGAAAAGGGCTCAATCGATTGGAAATTGGAGTGGCTAGTGCCCTTTTTAATAGTCAAAAGTGATTGGAAGGCAACTACCCCCCCCCCCTAGCCCATCATTTCCCCAAACACATCCAATCAAAATTTTGAGATAGCCATTTTGTTCAGCGTAGTGGATTTCCAAATAGAAAATATATTTTTGAGGAGGACACTCTTTCACAACCCTCAGGGCAAGGGTTTTAAGTTATGGCCTGGGGGCATATAAGAACGATGTTGGCACTATGTATTATTGATTTTTTTTCTCTAGAGCAGGGCACTTCGTATCGAAGAAGTTGTCGAAGAAACTTTGAAAAGGGCTCATTCAATTGGAAATTGGAGTGGCTTGTGTCCTTTTTAATAGTCGAAAGTGATTGGAAGGCGACTAACACCCCTTCCACGCCAACGGTTTCCCGAAATACATCCAATCAAAATTTTGTTAAGCGTAGTTGATTTCCAGATAGAAATGATGTTTTTGAGGAGGATACTCCCCCACAGCCCTCAGGGCAAGTGTTGTAAGCAATGCTTTGGGGGCATATAAGGTTTTTATAGAAGGTGTGGTCGTAAAAACTTCAAAAAAGACTCATTCTATTGGAAACTCCAAGGACTAGTGCCATTTTTAATAGTCAAAAGTGATTTGAGGGCAACTAACCCCCATCTCACGCCCACCTTTTCCCCAAACACATCCAATCAAAATTTTTAGATAGCCATTTTATTCAACGTAGTTGAAAGTTTTGGAAATTAGGTTTTTAAGGGTGACAACCTCTCCCCCCACAGCCCTCAGGGCAAGGGTTGTAAGTTTTGCCCTGGAGGCATATAAAGTTTTATTGAAAGCGTTGTCGTAGAAACTTCAAAAGGGTTCATTCAATTGGAAATTGAAATGGCTAGTGCCTTTTTTAATAGCTGAAAGTGATTAGATACTGACTAACGCCCCTCTCACGCCCACCATTTTCCCAAGCACATCTAATCAAAATTTCGAGATATACATTTTGTTCAACGTAGTTGAAAGTTCTTGAAATTAGGTCTTTTAGGATGATAACCCCTTCAGAGCCCACAGTGCAAGGGTTGTAAGTTTTGCCCTGGTGGCATATAAGGTTTATATAGTAGTTTGTTGGAAACATCATAGGCAGTGCAATCGCGCTGCCTAAGTAAAGAACGATGTTGGCACAATGTATTATTTATTTTTTGTTTTTGGTTCTTTCATACCAGGGAAGTTCGTATCGAAGGAGTTGTCGTAGAAACTTCGAAAAGGGCTCAATCGATTGGAAATTGGAGTGGCTACTGCCCTTTTTAATAGTCAAAAGTGATTGGAAGGCAACTAGCCCCCCCCCCCTAACCCATCATTTCCCCAAACACATCCAATCAAAATTTTGAGATAGCCATTTTCTTCAGCGTAGTTGATTTCCCGATAGAAATGATATTTTTGAGGAGGAAACTCCCCCACAGCCCTCAGGACAAGTGTTGTAAGTTATGCCCTGGGGGCATATAAGGTTTTTATGGAAGGTTTTGTCGTAGAAACTTCAAAAAAGGCTCATTCGATTGGAAATTCCAAGGGCTAGTACACTTTTTAATAGTCGAAAGTGATTTGAGGGCTACTAACCCCCCTCTCACGCCCACCTTTTCCCAAATCACATTTAATAAAAATTTTTAGATAGCCATTTTATTCAACGTAGCTGAAAGTTTTGGAAATTAGGTCTTTAAGGATCACAACCCCTCCCCCCACAGCCCTCAGGGCAAGGGTTGTAGGATATGCCCTGGAGCCATATAAAGTTTTATTGAAAGCGTTGTCGTAGAAACTTCAAAAGGGTTCATTCAATTGGAAATTGAAAGGGCTAGTGCCTTTTTTAATAGCTGAAAGTGATTGGATAGTGACAATCGCCCCTCTCACGCCCACCATTTTCCCAAGCACATCTATCCAAAATTTCGAGATATCCATTTTGTTCAACGTAGTTGAAAGTTCTTGAAATTAGGTCTTTTAGGATGATAACCCTTTCAGACCCCACAGTGCAAGGGTTGTAAGTTATGCCCTGGGGGCATATAAGGTTTATATAGAAATAAATTTGTTGGAAAAATCATAGGCAGCGCAATCGCGCTTCCTAAGTAATATGAACGATGTTGGCACAATGTATTATTTATATTTTGTTTTTGGTTCTTCCATACCAGGGCACTTCGTATCGAAGGAGTTGTCGTAGAAACTTTGAAAAGGGCTCAATCGATTGGAAACTGGAGGGGCTAGTCCCCTTTCTAATAGTCAAAAGTGATTTGAAGGCAACTATCCCCCCCCCCTAGCCCATAAGTTCCCCAAGCACATCCAATCAAAATTTTGAGATAGCCATTTTGTTCAGCGTAGTTGATTTCCAAATAGGAAATGTATTTTTGAGGAGGACACTCTCCTGCAACCCTCAGGGCAAGGGTTTTAAGATGTGGCCTAGGGGCATATAAAAACGATGTTGGCACAATGTATTATTGATTATTTTTTTCCCCTGTAGAGCAGGGCACTTCGTATCGAAGAAGTTGTCGAAGAAACTTCGAAAAGGGCTCATTCAATTGGAAATTGGAGTGGCTTGTGTCCTTTTTAATAGTCGAAAGGGATTGGAAGGTGACTAACACCCCTTCCACGCTGACGGTTTCCCGAAATACATCCAATCAAAATTTTGTTAAGCGTAGTTGATTTCCAGATAGAAATGATGTTTTTGAGGAGGATACTCCCCCACAGCCCTCAGGGCAAGGGTTGTAAGTTATGCCTTGGGGGCATATAAGGTTTTTATAGAAGGTGTTGTCGTAGAAACTTCAAAAAGGCTCATTCGATTGGAAATTCAAAGGGCTAGTGCCCATTTTAATAGTCTAAAGTGATTTGAGGGCAACTAACCCTCCTCTCACGCCCACCTTTTCCCCAAACACATCAAATCAAAATTTTGAGATAGACATTTTGTTCAGTGTTGTTGATTTCCAGATAGAAATGATGTTTTTGAGGAGGAAACTCCCCAACAGCCCTCAGGGCAAGTGTTGTAAGTAATGCCCTGGGGGTATATAAGGTTTTTTTAGAAGGTGTGGTCGTAAAAACTTCAAAAAAGACTCATTATATTGGAAATTCCAAGTGCTAGTACCCTTTTTAATAGTTAAAAGTGATTGGAGGGCAACTAATCCCCCGCTCACACCCACCTTTTCCCCAAATACATCCAATCTAAATTTTAAGATTTCCAATCCGTTCAACATTGATTGAAGTTCTATAAATTGAGTGTTTGAGGATGACAACCCCCCCCCCCTCAAAAGTCCTCAGGGCAAGGGTTTTAAGTTATGCCCTGGGGTCATATAAGATTTTTATAGAACGCGTTGTCTTAGAAACTTTAAAAATGGCTCATTCGATTGGAAATTAAAATGATTAGTGCCCTTTTTATTGGAAGCCAATTAACACCCCTACCACGCCCACCATCTCCCCAAACACATCCAATAAAAATTTTGAGATAGCTATTTTGTCCCACGCAGTTCAAAGTTCAGGAAATTATACCTTTGAGCTGGACACTCCCTCCACAGTCTTCAGGGTAAGGGTTATAAGTTATGCCTTGGGGGCATATAAGATTTTTATTGAAAGTGTTGTCGTAGAAACTTCAAAAAGGCTCATTCATTTGGAAATTGTTGAAAAATGATTGGAGAGCGAATAACGCCTCTCTCACGCCCACCATTTTCCCAAACATATCCAATCAAAATTTTGAATTATCCATTTTGTTCAACGTAGTTGAAAGTTCTGGAAATCCTGTCTTTTAGGATGATAACCCCCTCAGAGCCCTCTGTGCAAGGGTTGTAAGTTATGCCCTGGGGTTATATAAGGTTTATATAGATAGATGTTGTAGAAATTTCAAAAAGGGCTCATTTGATTTAAAATTTAAATGTTCTTTTTAATAGTCGAAAGTGAGTGGAGAGTAATCAACCCCCCTCTCACTCCCACCATTCCTCTAAACGCATCCAATCAAAGTTTTCAGATAGCCATTTTGTTCAACGTTGTAGAAAGTTCTGGAAATTCGGTCTTTAAGAATGAATCCCCCCCAGCCCTCAGGGCAAGGGTTGTAATTTATGCCCTGGGAGCATATAAGGTTTTTATTGAAAGTGTTGTCGTAGAAACTTCAAAAGGCCTCATTTGATTGGAATTTGAAAGGGTTAGTGTCATTTTTAATAGTTGAAAGTGATTGGATAGCGACTAACGCTCCTCTCACGTTCACCATTTCCCCAAACATATCTGATCAAAATTTTTAAATAGCCATTTTGTTCAGCGTAGTTAAAAGGTCCGGTATCATGTCTTTGAGGATGACCACCCCCCTCCGCCGCCCTTAGGGCAAGGGTTCTAAGTTATATTCTGGGGAAATATAAGATTTTTATAGAAAAGGTGGTCGTATAAACTTTGGAGGGGCTCACTGGGTTTGTAATTAGAAGTCTTTGTACCCTTTTAAGATTCAAAGTGATTGGAGGGTGGATACCCCCCCCCCCCACAAATACATCTGATAGAAATTTTGAGACGGTCATTTATTGTCGTAGAAACTTCTAAAAAGGCTTATTCGATTGGAAATTGAAAGGAATTTTTTAATAGTCAAATGTGATTAGAAGGCAACAAGCCCCCCCCCACCTCTTGTCGATCAATTAGGAAAACACATCTAATCAAAATTTTGAGACAGGCATTTTTTTTCAGCGTAGTTGAAAGGTCTGGATATTATGTCTTTGAGGATGATACTTCCCCCTCCCTCCAAAGAGCCCTCGGCGCAAGGGTTATAAGGTTTCCCCGAGGGCTTATAAGGTTTTTATGGAAAAGGCGGTCGTATTAACTCCGGAGGAGCGTCATTTTATTGGAAATGAGATGTTCTAGGTAACATGTTAACAGTCAACGTGATTTGAGGCAGCCGCCCCCCCCCCCTACGTTTTATTTTTCACAAATGCATCTGATAAAAATTCTGAAATAGTCATCTGTTCAAAATAGTCCAAAAGTCGTATAGTAAGGTCTTTGGGGAGGTTAGAATCCTCCAGAGTCTGGGGGTAAGAGTTTTATGTTATGCCCCAAGGGCATATGAAGTTTTTATGAAAGGGTTAGTCATGCGAACTTAAGAAGAGGCTTATTTGATTTGAATTGTATAGTTCTAATTCCCTTTAAAAGTCAAACATAATGGAGAGCAACTAGCCCCTCTCCCCGACATCCTCTTTTCCCAAAACACGTTTAATTGAAATTGTGAGGGAGCCATTTTGTTACAAATAGTCCGTAAAATATATAACGCTGTCTTTAGGGTGGACACAATCCCCAAGATTCCATGGGCAAGGGTTGTAAGTTATGCCGAGAACATATAAGGTTTTTATGGTACGGGTAGTTGCATAAACTTTGGATCGGATGGAGCTCATTTGATTGGAAGTCGGAAGTTTTAGTACCCTATATAAGAGTCAAAAGGGAATGGAGGGACGTCAGTCCCCCCACCCCAAGCCTATCTTTCCTCAAAACCTATCTGGTCGAAATTTTAAGAGACCTATTTTGTTCAGCATTGTTGAAAGGTCCAGTATTGAGGATGTCAACCTCCCCACAGTCCTAAGGACAAGGGCTGTAAGATAGGAAATTCGTTCACTGTTTACACATTGTATGTGTTATTGAGAAAGGTATGCGTGTTTGAACTTTAATTTCCAAGAAGACGAAGGGTATTCAGGTGAGCCTTTTAGAGAATTTGGAGGGAAGTTTTGAACTAAATCAAAACATTTTATGTATATACGGATTGTCAAAAGGGTACAACATAGGAATATCTGAGTATACTCATTTGGAAAATTCAGGAAATGATCAAAAAGGAAATATTTGCATGCTATCAGTACTCCTACAACTGCCACCACTACTACTACCACATTATTCCATTTACGGTATTAAGGGAAAATTTAAACTAAATCAAAAAATGCTATATGCATGCACACTGTCAAAATAGAGTATCTCAAGGATTGATTTGGATATTAAGTTAAAACTTGCAGAGAATACTTGAAGAGGAAGATCATCTCACCAAAAGGTAATATCAGCACATTACTGCTAATACTACTTTTAATGATACATTTACTACTACTACTACTTCAGTTGCAACTACTTGTAGGGCTAAGAGTATTAAGATGAAAATATCAAGCAGTATATGAACATACAGGTTATCAAAAGGACATATTAGCAAAGTGATACCAATGGCTAATTTTGTTAAGTTGAAACTTCCAGGACTTGATGAGAAAGATGTTCTACTGACCAAAAGGCAATATGTTAACACTACTGCTGTTAGTAGTACTACCGCTATTCAATTCTATTACTAGTAATATCATTACTACTACTGTGACTACTCTTTTGGTTGAACTAACCAAAAGAAAATATTTGCATCCTTCTGCTTCGTGTTTCTATTTTTACTACTTTTATTACTACTATTACATCTAAAGTTTTAAGCTACTTCAATTAATCCTACAGCTACTACTACTACTGCTTTTAAAACTAAGGATATCAAGGCAAAAAATTTGGGATATATAGGAATTATTTGGAAATAAATCAAAACACATTATGCCCCCACAGGTTGTCAAGCGGACGCATCAGAAATGCTTCAGGAATTGTTGATGGTATATATTAATCTGAAACTTTCAGCGAGTTTGTCGAAGGGCATGTTGAAGAAATCAAAAGTACTATGCGCATACTGCTTCTAATGCTGCTACGACTAATGCTATTACGCAAGCTAAGGGTATTAAGGTGAAGCTTTTGAGGAATATTTAGGTGGGTGTTGAACTAAATAAAAAAATAAACTATGAGCATTTAGACTTTCAAAAAGGTGACAAAGCAAGCAATATCTCAAGAAGAACTGATATTATTAATTTAGACCTGTAAGGAGAAGTTTTAGGAGATTTTGAACTAGCCAGATGCCATTATATATGTACTTTTAATGCTACCACTAATGTTAAAGTAACTAATGACGCTAAAGGTATTAAGATGAAACTTTTAGGGAACGTTTATGAGTTTCAATTAAAGGAAAAAATTATATGCATGCAGGTTATCAAAAGGGCATATAAGCAATATCATAGGTAGCACCACTCTATAATAGCTATAAATATCATTGAAACTTTTAAAGGAGTTAATTCAATTAAAGCCAGAATATAATTTGTACTTTACTGAAAAAAATTTAAATGTATTTTCTGAAAAAATCTGCATTATCAGTTTAATTATCAGCTGATATTTATCCCTTAAAATCTTAATTGATTTTTTTATTTCTTAAAGTTATAAAAATTTAAATATTTAAAAGAATTTTTTTCAGTGAAGTACAAATTCTATTCATTATTATCTATTCTATTTCTATTTCAATTCTATCAAATTCTATTATTTATATCAATAAATTTGAAAAAATCTAGGGGTTTAGAACCCTACTCATGTTAATTTTTGCTCGTTTCGAGTTGGACTCTGTTAAGTATTTTAATTTCTGTTTGTTTTGGGTTTCATTTATTTATTGATACTGATTTGTGGTTGTTGTATGCTTGGTAGATTATTTGATTCAATTTTTGTTCATTTTTGGTTTAAGAGAGTTTTTCACTTTTTTTGAAAAACATATTTTGTGAAAAAAGTGTTTTTAATTAATTTCTGTTCGTTTTATATTGACTTAGTCTTTTTCAGGAGAAAAGACTAAGCCTCTTCTAAAGTAAAACAACCGTCCGTTCCATAAAAATGTTAAATACCCCTGGGCATAACTTACAACGCTCGCCCCTAATCTCTGGGGTTTGTTTCAACCCCAAAAGCCTTGTTATATGATATTTAGACTATTTTGAATAAAATGGCTTTCTCAAAATTTCTATTAGATACAGTTCGAGACAATACGACGTGTGTGTGTGTGGAGGGGGTAATAGATTCCCTCCGCTCTCTTTGACTTTTAAAAAAATCACTAAAGCGTCTGATTACCAATTCACCGAACCTCCTCCGAACCTTATACGAACATGCTTTCTATAACAACGTTACATGCCCCCAGAGCATAACTTAAACCATTACCCTGAGGGCTGGGGGGATTAGTTATCACCAAAAACGTAATTTCCAGACCTTTTAGATACACTGAACAAAATAGTTATCTCAAATTTTAATTGGAAGTGTTTGGGGAAGTGATGGGTGTGGGGAGGGGCATTTGCCGTCTGATCACTTTCGACTAATAAAAAAGGAACTATTCCTCAATTTTCAATCGAATCAGCCCATTTTGAAGCTTCTACGACAAAACTTTCTGTAAGAACCTTATATCCCCAAGGGCATAACTTACGACGCGTGTCCTGAGGGCTATAAGGGGAGCGTTTTCATCCTCAAAGACATAATGTCCAGACATTTCAACTATGTTGAACAAAATGGCCATATCAATACGTTGATCGTAAATATTTGGGAAAATAACTGGCGTGGGGGGTAGGGGTAGTGATTCTCCCTCCGATTACTTTCGACTACTAAAAAGAAAAATAGCCCTCTCAATTTCCGATCGAATGACCCCTTTTTGAAGTTTTTACGATAACGCTTTCTATAAAAGCCATATGTACCCCCAGGGAATAACTTACAACCTCAGCCCTGAGGGCTGTGAAGGGGTTGTAACAATCGAAGACATAATTTTCAAACCCTTCAACTACGTTCAACAAAATGGCTATATCAAAATGTTGATTGGAAGTGTTTTGGGAAATGATAGGCGTGGGGGGGGGGGCATTTACCCTCCGATCGCTTTTGGCAAAATTTTATAAATTTCGATTGAATGTGTTCGTGGAAATGGTGGGCGTGAGAGGGGGGTTAGTGTCCCTCCAATCACTTTCGACTATTAAAAAGGCCCTAGCCCTTTCAATTTCCAATCGAATGAGCCCCTCTTTGAAGTTTCTACGACAACACTTTCTATAAAAACCTTATATGCCCCCAGGGCATAACTTACTACCCTTGCCGTGAGAGTTGGGGGGGGGGGTTCTCATCCTCAAAGACGTAATTTCCAACTCTTTAAACTACGTTGAACAAAATGGTTATTTTGTTTCTATTAGATGCATTTCGGGACAATACGACGTGTGATTGGGGGGGGGGGAGCGGTAGCTGCCCTCCGGTCACTTTGACTCTTAAAAAGAGTACTAGAGCGTCGGATTACCGATCCAATGAGCCCCTCCGAAGTTTATATGACCATGCTTTCTATAAAAACCTTATATGCCCCCAGGGCAAAACTTGCAACCCTTGACGTGAGGGTTGGGGGGGGGGGAGTGTCATCCTCAAAGACCTAATTTCCAGAACTTTAAACTACGTTGAACAAAATAGTTTGTTTTTCTTGTTTCTATTAGACGCATTTCGGGGCAATGCGACGTATTTGGTGAGGATGGAATAGCTACCCTCCGATCACTCTGACTCTTAGAAAGAGCACTAGAGGGTTGGATTACCAATCCAATGAGCCCCCTCTGAAGTTTATATGACCATGCTTTCTATAAAAAACTTATATGCCCCATGGCATAACTTACAACCCTTAACCTGAGGGCAGGTGGGATTGGTTATCCTCAAATATATAATTTCCAGACCATTCAAATACGTTGAACAAAATGGCTACCATCGAATAAAAATTTTGAGATAACCATTTTGTTCAACGTTGTTCAAAGTTCTAGAAATTATGTCTTTGAGGATGACAAACCCTCCACACCCCTCATGGCAAGGGTTGTAAGTTACGCCCTGGGGGCATATAAGGTTTTTTTACATTATATTGTCGTACAAAATTCAAAAAGAGCTCATTCAATTGGAAATTGAAAGGAACAGTGCCCTTTTTAATAGTCGAAAGTGATTGGAGGGCAACTAACCCCCCTCTCCCCACCACCATTTCCCCAAAAACATCCAATGAAAGTTTTGAGATAGCTATTTTGTTCAACGTAGTTGAACAAATTAGATCTTTGAGTATGATAAACAACCCCACTCCCCTCAGGGCAACGGTTTAAGTTATGCCCTATGAGCATATAATGTTCTAATAGAAAAGGTTGTCGTAGAAACTTCAAAAAAGGCTCGTTTGATTGGAAATTGAAAGGGATAGTGCCCTTATTAATAGTAGAAAGTTATTGGAGGGCAACAAACCTCCTCTTACGCCTACCATTTCCTCAAACACATCCAATCAAAATTTGAAGATAGTCATTTTGTTCAACGTTGTTGAAAGTTCTGGAAATTATGTCTTTGAGGATGACACGCCCCCCCCCCGCCCACAGACCTCAGGGAAAGGTTGTAAGTTAAGCCCAGGAGGCATATAAGGCTTTTATAGAAACTTCTAAAAGGGCTCTTTTGATTTGAAATTAAAAGGGCTGGTGCCCTTTATGATAGTCAAAAAGTGATTAGAGGGCAACTAACTTCCCTTTCACGCCCACCATTTCCCCAAACACATCCAATCAAAATTTTGAGAAAACCATTTTGTTCAACATAGTTTAAAGTCTATAAAATTAGGTGTTTAGGGATGACAATCCCTACAGCCCCCAGGGCAAGGGTTGTAAGTTATGCCTGGGGGGCATGTAAGGTTTCTATAGAAAGTGTTGTATCAAAAACTTCAAAAAGGGCTCATTCGATTGGAAATTTAAAGGACCTGTGCAATTTTAAATAGTTGAAAGCGACTGGATGGCAACTAACCCCCTTTTCACGCCTGCTATTTCCCCAAACACATCCAATCAAAATTTTGAGTGCCATTTTAGCCTAGAGTCATAGCTTAGAGTTTTTAGTAACTCTAAGATAAGACTCTAGGCTAAAAGTCTAAGCTAAAGCTCTTAACTAAAACTAAACTAAACTATAACTCTAAACTAAAACTCTTAACTGAAAGTAAACTAAACTATAAATTTACGTAAAAACTCTAAGCTAAGACTCTAGGCTAAAGCTCTTAACTAAAACTAAACTAAACAATAACTCTAAACTAAAACTCTTAACTGAAACTAAACTAAACTATAAGTGTAACTAAAAATCTAAGCTAAGACTCTAGGCTAAGACTCTAAGCTAAAGCTCTTAACTAAAACTAAACTATAACTCTAAACTAAAACTCTTAACTGAAACTAAACTAAACTAAAATTGTGACTAAAAACTCTAAGCTAAGACTCTAGGCTAAAACTCTAAGCTAAAGCTCTTAACTAAAACTAAACTATAACTCTAAACTAAAACTCTTAACTGAAACTAAACTAAACTATAAGTGTAACTAAACACTCTAATCTAAGACTCCAGGCTAAAACTCTAAGCTAAAACTCTTAGCTAAAACTAAACTAAACTATAACTGTAAAACAAAACTCTTAACTGAAACTAAACTAAACTATAAGTGTAACTAAAAACTCTAGGCTAAGACTCTAGGCTAAAACTCTAAGCTAAAACTCTTAACTTAAACTAAACTAAAACTCTAAACTAAAACTATAACTCTAAACTATAATTCTAAACTTTAGTCTTAACCTAGAGTTTTTAGTTACACTTATAGTTTAGTTTAGTTTCAGTTAAGAGTTTTATTTTAGAGTTATAGTTTAATTTAGTTTCAGTTAAGAGTTTTTGTTTAGAGTTATAGTTTAGTTTAGTTGTAGCTTAGAGTCTAGAGTTTTAGCCTAGAGTCTTATCCTAGAGTATATAGTTGCACTTATAGTTTAGTTTAGTTTCAGTTAAGAGTTTTATTTTAGAGTTATAGTTTAGTTTAGTTTTAGTTAAGAGTTTTAGGTTAGAGTTTTTATCTAGTGTCTTTGCTTAGAGTGTTTAATTACACTTATATTTTAGTTTCAGTTAAGAGTTATAGTTTAGTTTCAGTTAAGAGTTTTAGTTTAGAGTTATAGTTTAGTTTAATTAAGAGTTTTAGACTAGAGTCTTAGCTTAATGTTTTTAGTTACACTATATAGTTTAGTTTAGTTTCAGTAAACAGTTTTATTCTAGAGTTATGGTTTAGTTTAGTTTAGTTGTAGTTTAGAGTCTAGAGTCTTAGCTTAGATTTTTTAGTTACACTTATAGTTTAGTTTAGTTTTAGTTAAGAGCTTTAGCATAGAGTCTTAGCATAGAGTTTTTAGTTACACTTATAGTTTAGTTTAGTTTTAGTTAAGAGTTTTAGTTTAGAGTTATATTTTATTTTAGTTTTATTTAATATATTTAGCTTAGAGCTTTAGGCTAGAGTCTTAGCTTAGAGTTTTTAGTTAAACTTATAGTTTAGTTTATTTTGAGTTATAGTTTAGTTTTAGGTAAGAGCTTTAGCTTAGAGTTTTGGCCTAGACTCTTAGCTTAGAGTTTTTACTTACACTTATTGTTTAGTTTAGTTTCAGTTAAGAGTTTCAGTTTATAGTTATAGTTTAGTTTAGTTTTAGTTGAGAGTTTTAGCTTAGAGTTTTTGCCTAGAGTCTTAGCTCAGAGGTTTTAGTTACACTTATAGTTTAGTTTAGTTTCAGTTAAGAGTTTTAGTTTAGAGTTATAGTTTAGTTTAGTTTTAGTTAAGTGTTTTAGCTTAGAGTTTTAGCCTAGAGTCTTAGCTTAGAGTTTTTAGTTACGCTTATAGTTTATTTTAGTTTCAGTTAGGAGTTTTAGTTTAGAGTTATAGTTTAGTTTAGTTTTAGTTTAGAGTTTTAGCCTAAAATCTTTGCGTAGAGTTTTTAGTTACACGTATAGTTTAGTTTCAGTTAAGAGTTTTTAGTTTAGATTTATAGTTTAGTTTAGTTTTATTTAAGAGTTTTAGCTTAGAGTTTTAGCCTTGAGTCTTAGCTTCGAGTTTTTATTTACACTTATAGTTTAGTTTAGTTTCAGTTAAGAGTTACAGTTTAGTTTAGTTTTAGTTAAGAATTTTAGCTTAGAGTTTTAGCCTACTAAACTAAACTATAACTAAAACTCTAAACTCTAAACTAAAACTCTTATCTAAAACTAAACAACAACTCTATACTGAGATTCTTAACTAAAACTAAACTAAACTATAACTCTATTTAAAACTCTATGCTAAAACTCTAAACTAAAACTCTGAATTAAAACTAAACTAAACTATAACTCTAACTAAAACTCTAAGCTAAGACTCGAAACTAAAACTCCAATATCTAAACTAAAACTAAACTAAAACTATAACTCTTACTAAAACTCTAAAGTAAAACTGTTAACTAAAACTAAACTAGAGATCTAAAATAAAGCTCCTAACTAAAACTAAACTAAACCATAACTCTAACTAAAACTCTAAGCTAAGACTCTAAACTAAAACTCTAAGCAAAGACTCTAAACTAAAACTCTAAACTCTAAACTAAAACTCTTAACTACAGCTAAACTAAACTATAACTCTAACTATAACTAAAAACTATAACAAAAGATTCTAAACTAAAAACTCTAAGCTAAGAATCTAAACTCTAAACTAAAACTAAACTACAACTCTAAACTAAAGTATAACTAAACTATAACTCTAACTATAACTCTAAGCTAAGACTCTAAACTCTAAACTAAAACTCGAAACTCTAAACTAAAACTCTTAATTAAAACTAAATTCCAGCTCTAAACTATAACTCTTTACTGAAAGTAAACTAAACTACAACTCTAACTAAAACTCTAAGCTAAGACTCTAAGCTAATACTCTAAACTCTAAACTAAAACTCTTCACTAAAACTAAACTACAAATCTTAACTAAAACTTAACTAAAACTAAACTACAACTCTAAACTAAAACTCTCAACTAAAATTAAACTAAACTTTAACTCTAACTAAAACTCTGAGCTAACACTCTAAATTAAAACTCTAGACTCTAAACTAAAACTAAACTAAACTATAACTCTAACTAAAACTCTAAACTAAAACTCTTATCTAAAACTAAAGAACACCTCTAAACTAAAACTTTTAACTAAAACTAAACTATAACTCTAACTAAAACTCTATGCCAAGACTCTAAGCTGAAACTCCGAATTAAAACAAAGCTAAACTATAACTCTAACTAATACTCTAAGCTAAGACTCGAAACTAAAACTCCAATATCTAAACTAAAACTCTTAACTAAAACTAAACTAAAACTATAACTCTAACTAAAACTCTAAACTCTAAACTACAATTATTAATTAAAACTAAATTAAAGCTCTAAACTAAAACTTAACTGAAAGTAAACTAAACTATAACTCTAACTAAAACTCTAAGCTAAGACTCTAAGCTAAAACCCTAAATTCTAAACTAAAACTCTCAACTAAAATTAAAATACAACTCTAAACTAGACCTATTAGCTGAAAATAAACTAAAAGTCTAAACTAAAACTCTTAACTAAAGTCAAACTAATCTATAACTCCAACTAATACTCTAAGCTTAAACTCTAAATTAAAACTCTAGACTCTAAACTAAAACTAAACTAAACTATAACTCTGACTAAAACTCTAAACTCTAAACTAAAATTCTTATCTAAAGCCAAACAACAACTCTAAGCTGAGATTCTTAACTAAGACTAGACTAAACTAAAACTCTAACTAAAACTCTATGCTAAGACTCTAACCTAAAACTCTGAATTAAAACAAAACTAAACTAACTCTAACTAAAACTCTAAGCTAAGACTCGAAACTAAAACTTCAATATTTAAACTAAAACTCTTAACTAAAACTAAACTAAAACTATAACTCTAACTATAATGTAACTAAAAACTCTAAGCTAAGACTCTAGGTAAAACTCTAAGCTAAAACTCTTAACTAAAACTAAACTTTACTATAACTCTAAACTAAAACTCTCAATTGAAACTAAACTAAACTATAAGTGTGACTAAAAACTCTAAGCTAAGACTCTAGGCTAAAACTCTAAACTAAAACACTTAAGTAAAACAAAACTAAACTATAACTCTAAACTAAAATTCTTAACTGAAACTAAACTAAGCTATAAGTGTAACTAAAAGCTCTAAGCTAAGACTCTAGGCTAAAACACTAAGATAAGAATAATAACTAAATCTAACCTAAACTATAAATCTAAACTAGAACTCTTAGATTAAACTAAACTAAACTATAAGTGTAACTAAAAACTCTAAGCCAATTCTCTAGGCTAAAACTCTAATTTAAAACTATTAACTAAATCAAAACTAGACTATAACTCTCAACTGAAACTAAACTAAATTATAAGTGTAACTAAAAACTTAAAGCTAAGATTCTAGGCTAAAACTCTAAGCTAAAGCTCTTAACTAAAATTAAACTAAACTATAAATCTAAACTAAAACTCTTAACTGAAACTAAACTGAACTATAAGTGTAACTAAAAACTCTAAGCTAAGACTCTAGGCTAAAACTCTAGACTCTAAACTACAACTAAACCAAACTATAACTAAACTAAAACTCTTAACTGAAACTAAACTAAACTATAAGTGTAACTAAAAACTTTAAGCTAAGACTCTAGTCTAAAACTCTTAACTAAAACTAAACTAAACTATAACTCTAAACTAAAACTCTGTACTGAAACTAAACTATAAGGGTAACTAAAAACCCTAAGCTATGACTCTAGGCTAAAACTCTAAGCTAAAGCTCTTAACTAAAACTAAACTTAACTATAAGTGTAACTAAACGCTCTAAGCTAAGACTGTAGGCTAAAACTCTAAGCTGAAACTCTTAATTAAAACTAAACTAAACTATAACTCTAAACTAAAACTCTTAACTGATACTAAATTAAACTATAAGTTTAACTAAAAACTCTAAGCTAAGACTCTAGGCTAAAACTCTAAGATAAAACTCTTAACTAAAACTAAACTATAACTCTAAAATAAAACTCTTAAGTGAAACTAAACCATACTATAAGTGTAACTAAAAACTCTAAGCTAAGACTCTAGGCTAAAACTCTTAACTAAAACTAAACTAAAATATAACTCTAAATTAAAACTATAAAATAAAACTAAACTACAGCTCTAAACTAAAACTCCTAACTAAAACTAAACTAAACTAGAACTCTAACTAAAACTCTAAGTTAAGACTCTAAACTAAAACTCATAACTAAAACTAAACTAAAACTATAACTCTCATTTTAAGATACGTAAAAAAAAGGTTGAATAACTTTGAAGTAAAAAAAAATTTAGTCCAATAGAAAAAGTGCTACTACAAACAATATTTTTCTAATAGTAAAAGTCACGAGTAACATTTCTATATCATTCTCATTTTGAATTTGGTAAATATTAAATGTGATTTTCTTATGTTTTAAGTATGTTTCATGTTATTCTAAGAGATGTGAAAAAATGGAAAAAATACCATAAAAAAAAGAAAAAAAATGGGGAGGGGAGCAAAAAAAATTTTGGGCGAGGGGGCCAAAAGTTGTGGTGAGGGTGCCCCGTGGAGGTTGGGGGTATGGGGAGGCTTCTGAGGCTGAGGTCCTTGGTGGTTTGGGTCTATAGTGCTTACGGTTCTTGATGGTTCATATTCATAATCACCTCACTGCTTGATTTCTAAGGATTTCGAAGGATTTTTTTTTTGAACTGAGAAAATAACTCATCGTAAGATTTTTTATACCTATGTTCAAGGCCAAATATAAAAAAATATTCCTAAAATATTGCTTAACAGACAGAATTTCATAGTCATTAACTTCATTCAACCACACCATGAAAACAACCATCGATGTATACATGATATGTGAACAGCCATGACTCTATCAGAAACAAGAAATTTAATACAAATCATTGTACTGTGAACAGCACGAATTTTCATGGTATGTTGATTATAATTACAACATAAAAAACCAACCAAAGACATGAATTTTTAAGTGTGGTGATTTTTTTATGAAACGTGTTAATGCTATGTTGAAATGACTGCCCTGTTGAATGGTATGGGTAATGCCCGCTTGTATATATTAATATAAAAGGGGTACTGTCCGCTACCTTTCATTGACACTGTAATGTCCCACCAGCCCGCTACCTTAGTTTGACATTGTAATCTCCTACCAGCCCGATACCTTAGTTTGACATTGTAATCTCCTATCTGCCCCGTACCTTAGATTGACCTATCACTACTCTAGTCTTTAATGAGCCGTACAGACTAGAATATTCAAGTTTCTATGCGTCTATACTTAGTCTTTCAATATCTCAAGTCTAGTTTGCACAAGTTTGATTCTCATTAGATAACCAGGTTCCTGACGACTAGCGAAGCAAAAAAGAGTGAGGTACTTCTCTGCTCCTTTAAGTTCTATATTTTCCTCGATTGCTTTTCGCAGGCTGTTCGACGTATTTCAGGCGTCTATTGATCTGATCTTTCTTTAAAACTTCGGAAGAAAAGCTACTTCCTTTATTTTGGCAATGGAGTTATTAAAATCTTATTTTTTTGTAGTTTAATATAAGTTAGTGAAGTGTTACAATAAAAGTGACATCATTTTCGGTTTCAGCAAGTTGATTTATACCAGAATCGAGAGTCCGAACGTACCGAAATAACAAAATCGAAAAAAGGATTTTTCACCCCTTTCACCCCCTTTATGCAGCCCCAGAAGGTTTTCCCGGAAGTCAATTTCAGCGGATTCTGGATATGTTGTTCTGCAATTTTTTCTGAACATTTTAGTGTAAACAAAGCTTCCCAAATTTCAAAAAGTAAAAAACCTATTTTTTTTGCCCCCTTCCACCCCCTTTAAGCTGCCCCAGAGAGTTTTTTCGGCGGGCGATTTTAGCGGAATTAGGATGTGTTGTTCAGCGATTTTTTCTGAATATTTTAATGTAAAAAAACTTCCTAAATGTCAAAAATGTAAATACCTAATTTTTCGCCCCCTTCCACCCCCTTTAAGCAGCCCCAGAAGGTTTTCCCGGAGGGTGATTTTAGCAGATTTTGGATATGTTGTTCAGCGATTTTTTCTGAACATTTTGGTGTAAAAAAACCTTTTGTTGCAATTTTTCCCGGTCAAACCGTACTTTTACTGGCCTAGTAGCCCTTTCAATTTCCAATCAAATGGGCCCTTTTTGAAGTTTCTACGACAACGGTTTCTATATAAACTATATGCCCCCAAGGCATAAATTACGACCCTTGCTCTGAGGGGGTTATCATCCTCAAAGACTTAACTTCCAGAACTTTCAACTACGCTGAACATAATGGCTATCTCAAAACACTGATTGGATGTGTTTGGGGAAAGGGTGGGCTTGTAAGGGGTGTTAGTTGTCCTCCATTCACTTTCAACTTTTAAAAACGCCCTAGCCCTATAAATTTCCAATCGAAGGAGCCACTTTTGAAGTTTGTACGACAATACTTTCTATAAGAACCTTATATGCCCCCAGGGCATTACTTACAACCCTTGCCTTGAGGGCGGGGAGACTGTCCTCTTCAAAGACATATTTTCCAGATCTTTCAGCTATGTTGATTTTGATTGGATGTGTTTGGGGAAATGGTGGGCGTGGAAGGTGTGTTAGTTGCCTTCCAATCACTATCGGCTATTAAAAAGGGCGCAAGCTCTTCCTATTTCCAATCGAATGAGCCCCTTTCGAAGTTTCAACAACTCCTTCGTTACGAAGGGCCCTCGTCTAAAACAAAGAAATAAATAATACATTGTGCCAGCATCGTCCTTTGCTTAGGCAGCGATGTTGCGCTGCCTATGATAAATCAATATACCACTCTTTAGTCATGTCAATTTTTTCCAAAAACGATCGTTTTAATTTCCTGTGATTTTAATCTAGGGCTAAGAGCTGAAAATATTGCAATAAGACTAGGAAGCAGTCGGTTATAAATCAGGTGCTCTGATAGTAAGACTAAGGTGCAATAAGACTCAATGTCGTAAGGGTTATTTTAAATAAAATTAAAACAAGGATTGTTCTTAATTTTTTGTTCTCTTCAATCGAAACTGGAGTGCAACCTTGGCATTAAATGGACAGGATTTTGTACAGTTTACGTTTTGTTATGGCCACGTTCAATGAAGCCCGAGGATTTGAAATACAGGGAGGAAAAATTTCAGTTTTCGGGATTACCATCATTGTTGCATTCAGTGAAATGCATATTTTAGAGATGTTCTGTTGTAGGTGATGTAGCTCTCTGTGACTTGATTCGCTTTTTTCTATGGCAACAAGCATAAATTATGTTTTTAGCTTTTTGATTTCTCGAAAAAAATGCTTTTTTCTAGCACAGTTCACGCATATGTAATATTAAAAAAAAGGAGGGAGTCAAACTAAGTCACTTTCTTTGTACAACTCAGATCTTTGAAATATGTAAAACAAACCTGTCTTTGGAAGATTTGACTTACAAGAGCTTCATCTTAAATATAATATTTGCTTCTAAGATAAATCTGTCATTTTTTTTGGACCACTTATGACAACCTCTTTTAATATTATATAGAAGTACTTAAAATATATAGCATTAAAAAATATAAGAAATTATTACAAATTGATATGATTATTCAGTCAAGAAATTGCGTTAATTAAAGAAAGTAAGGAGTTAACTTAGTCCATGGATAGCATATCAAAATACATTTTAGACAAACTCACGTTTAAGTGGATCAGTGTATAACATTAACGAAGGTGCTTTAAAATGCTTTTCAATCAAAATATCTGTGTGTGTGTGGTCTCTGGGTGTGTGTCGTGTGTGTGACGTCTGTGTGTGTTTGTTGTCTCTTTGTGTGTGTATTCTGTGGGTGATGTTAGGGTAGAGGGGATAGGATCAGTGTATAACCTCAACTAAGGTGCTTTAAAAATGCTTTTCAATCAAAATTCAATGGGTCTTGTATTTGAAGATTCATATTATAAAACTAGGACTTGAAGTCAAACATTAGTGTTACATTTCAAATTTGAATATTTCAAACTTCTGTAATAAATTAATTACCTACAGATGCATCATTAAAAATGCATACATGTCTGTGTAAGGTAGTAATTGTTAAATGTGGAGTGATTTATTTTGAGTAAATTTTATAATTTTAGTATTCTCTGTTGCAACGTTCAGTGAAACTGGTATCTGCAAACAAGAATGTGGAACATCTAGCATGCCTGATCTGACAAGCATATGTCTGAAAATAGAAACAAATTTCAATTGTCAACGTGATATACCAAGTAACATTAGTGTATTTGCAGGAAATGATGTAGTAAAACATGAAGATTTTCATAATGAAAAAAAATATTTCAAATGTGATGTATGTGAAAAAACATTCCAAAAAAAATACAGCTTATCAGTTCATCGAAGAACTCATGCTGGAGAAAAACCTGTTAAACCTGATTTATATAAAAAACGTTTTACTTTTAGTTCAAACTTATCTCGACATCTAAGAACTCATACTGGAGAAAAACCTTTCGAATGTGATATATGTAAAAAAAAATTTACTCTAAATTCCAATTTATCTAAACATCTAAGAACTCATACTGAAGAAAAAGCTTACAAATGTGACATATGTGAGAAAACTTTCGGACGAAACTCCAACCTATCTGATCATCAAAGAACTCATACTGGAGAAAAACCTTTCAAATGTGCCATATGTGAGAAAACATTTAGCCAAAATTCCACTCTATCTTATCATCGGAGAATTCATACTGGAGAAAAACCTTTTGAATGCAATATATGTAATAAACGTTTTTCTTCGAAGTTTGGTTTTTCTATACATCAAAGAACTCATTCTGAAGAAAAACCTTTCAAATGTGAAATATGTGCGAAAACATTCTACCAAAAATCCCATCTGTCAGGTCATCGAAGAACTCATACTGGAGAAAAACCTTTCGAATGTGATATATGTAAAAAACGTTTTAATGTAAATTCCAATTTATCTAGACATTTAAGAACTCATACTGAAGGAAAATCTTTCAAATGTGACATATGTGCGAAAACTTTCAGTCAAAATTCCACCCTATCTGATCATCAAAGAACTCATACTGGAGAAAAACCTTTCAAATGTGACATATGTGCGAAAACATTCAACCGAAAATCCCTTCTATCTTATCATCGAAACACTCACAATGAGTTCAACTGAGTTTATAATGACAAAAATCTTTTGAATGTGATATATGTGAGAAAAGATTCAGCTAAAGATCCTGCCTATCTGTTCATCAAGAAACTCATATTGGAGGAAACCTTATAAATGTATTATATGTGAGAAAACATTCGGCGCAAAATCCACTTTATAAGAGGTAACGCTATAGCGTTGCCTGTAGTAAAGGCCTACGGCTCCAATGTTTTATTATTATTAATTAAAAAAACTTTCCACAAAATAAGTTTTTCAAAAAAAAGTAAAGAACTCCATTAAACAAAAAATGAGTAAAAATAAAATCAAATAATCTACCAAGCGTGAAACTACCATAAATCAGCATCGATAAATAAATGAAACCCAAAACGAACAAAATTACAATAAATAACCGAGTCAAACTTAAAACGAGCAGAAATTAACATAAATTGGGTCCAAAACCCCTATGCCTTCCCAAGGCCAGAACATAATTTGCACTTTAATGAAAAAAATATAAATGTTTACTTTTATAACTTTAATAAATCAAATAATATTAACATTTTGATTACTAAATATCAGTATATATATATATATATATTAAACTATGGGCATGGAAGTTGACAGTTCTGGAAATTAGGTCTTTGTGGATAACAACCCCCCCCCCACAGCCCTCAGGGCAAGGGTTGTGTTATGCGCTGGGGCATATAAAGTCTTTATAGAACGCGTTGTGTAGAAACTTCAAAAACGGCTCATTCGTTTGGAAATTGAAATGGCTAGTGCCCTTTTTAATAGTCGAAAGTGATTGGAAGGGAACTAACACCCCTTCCACGCCCACCATTTCTCCAAACACATCCAATCAAAATTTTGAGATAGCCATTTTGTTCCACACAGTTTAAACTTCAGGAAATTATATCTTTGAGCAGGACACTCCCCCGCCCCCCCCCCGTCTTCAGGGCAAGGGTTATAAGTTACACCTTGGGTGTATATAAGGTTTTATTGAAATCTTTGTCGTAGAAATTTGAAAAGCGGCTCCTTTGATTGGAAATTCAAAGGGCTTTTGCCCTTTTTAATAGTCGAAAGTGATTTGAGGGCATGTAACCCTCTCTCGCCCACCTTTTCCCCAAACGCATGCAAAATTTTTAGATAGCCATTTTATTCAACGTAGTTGAAAGATTTGGAAATTATGTCTTTAAGTATGACAACCCCTCCCCCACAGCCCTCAGGGCAAGGGTTGTAAGTTATGCCCTGGGGGTATATAAGGTTTTTATAGTAAGCGATGTTGTAGAAACTTCAAAAAGGGCTCATTCAACTGGAAATTGAAAGGGCTAATACCCTTTTTAATAGTCGAAAGCGATTGAAGTGCAACTAACCCCCTTTCACGCCCACCATTTTTCCAAACACATCCAATCAAAATTTTGATATATCTATTTTGTTCAGCGTAGTTGAAAGATCTGGAAATCAGGTCTTTTAGGATGATCACTCAGAGCCCTCAGTGCAAGGGTTTTAAGTTATGCTCGGGGGTATATAAGGTTTATATAGAAAGTTGTTGTAGAAATTTCAGAAAGGGCTCATTTGATTGGAAATTGAAATTTACCTTTTTAATAGTCGAAAGTGAGTTGAGAGTAATTAACTCCCCTCTCACGCCCACTATTTTCCCAAAAAAATTCAATTAAAGTTTAGAGATAGCCATTTTGTTCAACGTAGTTGAAAGTTCTGGAAATTATGTATCTAAGAATGACAAACCCCCCCAAAGTCCCCAGGGAAAACGTTGTAAGCTATGCCCTGGGGGCATATAAGGTTTTTATAGATATTGTCGTAAAATCTTCAAAATGGGATAATTCATTTGGAAATTGAGAGGGCTAGTTTCTTTTTAATAGTTAAAAGTGATTGGAGATTAACTAACCCCCCTCTCACGCCTACACTTACCCCAAACATCCAATCAAAATTTTCAGAATGTCCTTTTGTTCAACGTAGTAGAAAGATCTGGAAATTAGGTCTTTGAGGATGACAGCACCCCCCCCCAGCCCTCAAGGCAAGGGTTCTAAGTTTTACCCTGGGAGCATATAAGGTTTTTATTGAAAGCGTTGTTGTAGAAGCTTCAAAAGAGCTCATTTGATTGGAAATTGAAAGGGCTAGTGACTTTTTTAATAGTTGAAAGTGATTGGAGGGTGACTAACGCCTCTCTCGCGCCCACTATTTCCCCAAACACATCCAATCAAAATTTTGAGATAACCATTTTGTTTAACCTAGTTGAATGTTCTGGAAATTAGGTCTTAGAGGATGACAACCATCCTAACAGCCCTTAGGGTAAGGGTTTTAATTCATGCCATAGGGGCATATAAGGTGTTTATAGAAAGCATTGTCTTAGAAACTCAAAAAGCGCTTATTTGATTACAAATAGAAAGGCCTAGTACCCTTTTTAATAGTCGAAAGTGATTGGAAGGCATGACATTTTTATAGTAAAGATTGTTGTGGGTATAATGTATTATTTTTGTTGTTGTAGTTTAGACCAGGGCACTTCGTTTTGAAGGAGTTGTCGTAGGAACTTCGGAAAGGGCTCATTCGATTGAAAATGGAAAAGGCTGATGCCCTTTTTAATAGTCGAAAGTGAATCCCCCAACCACGCCCATCCTCCCATTTGCCCATTATTTTTAATAACTAAATGTTGCTTTAAGATAAAATAAAAATGCACTGTGTTAATGCTAATTCCCAATAAGGCATCTCAGCAGTATCCCAAGAACGACTGAGGGTATTATGTTCAAACTTTCGGGGCTATTTCTGCTCTTAAAATTTAACCAAATCAAAAAAGAGTAAGTGTATCCAAGCTATCAAAGAAAGTAAACAGATTTTTTTACGAATGGTATCAAGTTTTCCATTTCAGGTCAACTAGAGGAGGTATGAAACTAAATTAAACACTACTATTTATGTCCAGATTTTTAAAAGGGTATATATTGTTATTCCAGCATACAAATAGCAGGCCCAACTATAAAGTCTTAAAAAAACAAAAGGATTTGAATTATTATTTTCTTTTTCCGTGAAAAGACTATGTCAATATAAATGGAGCAGAAATTAATAAATAAAAAAATTCCACAAAATAAGTTTTTAAAAGAAAAGTAAAGAACTCCATTAAACAAAAAATGAGCAAAAATAAAATAAAATAATCTACCAAGCGTGAAACTACCACAAATCAGCATCGATAAATAAATGAAACACAAAACGAACAGAAATTACAATAAATAACTCTAGAAGGCTTGCATGCTGAGACAAAAAAAAATCCCAGTTTTTTCAAAGAAACGTAAAGAACTTCATTAAACCAAAAGGAGAAAAAATAAAGTAAAATAATCTATAGATCGTTAAACTTCTACAAATCAGTGTCAATAAACTTCCACAAATCAGTTTCAAAAAATAGACAAAACCCAAAACAATCGAATATTAAAGTAAATAACAAAGACAAACAAAAAGAAATTAAAGAAATTTGTGGGTTCTTGGGACATGTTAATTAAGTTTTAGTAAAGTTAAAATCAAAAGGAACAGAAATCATTGGCAGCTCAATAGCGCTGCCTAAGTAAAGAGCGATGTGGGCACAGTGTATTATTTTTTTTCTTGGTCTTAGACCAGGGTACTTCGTATCGAAGGAGTTGTTGTAGAAACTTCTAAAAGGACTCATTCGATTGGAAATTGGAGTGGCCAGTGCCCTTATTAATAGTTGAAAGTGATTATATGGCAACAATGCCTCCTCCCCCCCCCCCGCCCATCATTCCCCCAAACACATCCAATCAGAATTTTGAGATAGCCATTTCTTCAGCGTAGTTGCTTTTCAGATAGAAAATATGTTTTTGAGGAGGTCACTCCCCCACAACCCTCAGTGTAAGGGCTTTAAGTTATGCCCTGGGGGCATATAAGAACGATGTTGGCGCAATATATGATTTATTATTTTTTTCCCTTTAGACAAGGGCACTTCGCATTGAAGAAGTTGTCGTAGAAACTTCGAAAAGGGCTAATTCAATTGGAAATTGAAGTGCCTTGTGCCCTTTTTAATAGTTGAAAGTACTTGGAAGGCAACTAACGCCCCTTCCACGCCCACCATTTCCCGAAACACATCCAATCAAAATTTTGAGATAACCATTTTGTTCAGCGTAGTTGATTTCCAGATAGAAAATATGTTTTTGAGGTGGTCACTCCCCGACAACCCTCAGGGCAAGGGTTTTAATTTATGCCCTGGGGGACATAAGAATGATGTTGGCACAATGTATTATTTATTATTTTTTTCCTTAAGACCAGGGCACTTCGTATCGAAGAAGTTGTCGTAGAAACTTCGAGAAGGGCTCGAAACACATCCAATCAAAATTTTGAGATAACCATTTTGTTCAGCGTAGTTGATTTCCAGATAGAACCATTTTGTTCAACGTAGTTTAAAGTCTATAAAATTAGGTTTTTGAGGAGGACACTCCCCCCCCCAGCCCTCAGGGCAAGGGTTCCAAAGTATGCACTGGGGGTATATAAGGTGCTTATAGTAAGCGTTGTCGTAAAAACTTCAAAAAAGGCTCATTCGATTGGAAATTGAAAGGGCTAGTGCCCTTTTTAATAGTCTAAAGTGATTGGAGGACAATTAACCCCCCTCGTACGTCCACCTTTTTTCCAAACACATCCAATCAAAATTTTAAGATAGCCATTTTGTTAAACTTAGTTGAAAGTTCTGGAAATTAGGTCTTTGAGGAAGGCAACCCCCCCCCCACAGTTCTCAGGGCAAGGATTGTAAGTTATGCCCTGGGGGCATATAAGGTTTTTATTGAACGCGTTGTCGTAGAAACTTCAAAAAGGGCTCATTTGATTGGAAATTTAAATGGCTGTTGCCCTTTTCAATAGTCGAAAGTTATTGGAAGGCAATTAACACCCCTTCCACGCCCACCATTTCCCCAAACACACCCAGTCAAAATTTTGAGATAGCCGTTTTGTTCCACGCAGTTTAAACCTCAGGAAATTATGCCCTTAAGCAGGACACTCCCCCCAAAGTCTTCAGGGCAAGGGTTAAAAGTTATGCCCTTGGGGCATATAAGTTTTTATTGAAATCTTTGTCGTAGAAATTTGAAAAGGGGCTCTTTTGATTGGAAATTCAAAGGTCTAGTGCCCTTTTTAATAGTTGAAAGGGATTTGAGAGCATATAACCCCCCTCTCACGCCCACCTTTTCTCCAAACACATCCACTCAAAATCTTTAGATAGCCATTTTGTTCAGCGTAGTGGAATTCCAGATAGAAATTATGTTTTTGAGGAGGGCACTCCCCCACAGCCCTCAGAGCAAGGGTTGTAAGTTATTGCCCTGGGGGCATATAAGGTTTTTATAGAGCGCATTGTCGTAGAAACTTCAAAAAGGGCTCATTTGCTTGGAAATCGAAATGGCTAGTTCTCTTTTTAATAGTCGAAAGTTGTTGGAAGGCAACTAACACCTCTTCCATGCCCACCATTTCCCCAAACACATCCAATCAAAACTTGTAGACAGCCATTTTGTTCCACGCAGTTTAAAGTTCAGGAAATTATACCTTTGATTAGGACAGTCCCCCCACAGTCTTCAGGGCAAGGGTTATAAGTTATACCCTGAAGGCATAAAAGCTTTTATTGAAATCTTTGTCATAGAAACTTGAAAAAGGGCTCATTCGATTGTAAATTCAAAGGGCTAGTGCCCTTTTTAATAGTCTCGAAAATGATTTGTGGGCAATTAACCCCTCTCTCGTGCCCACCTTTTCCCCAAACACATCCAATCAAAATTTTTAGAAAGCCATTTTATTCAACGTCGTTGACAGATTTGGAAATTAGGTGTTTAAGGATGACAACCCCTCCCCCCAACAGCCATCGGGGCAAGGGTTGTAAGCTATGCCCTGGGGCATATAAAGCCTTTATAGAAAGCAATATTATAGAAACTTCAAAATGAGCTCATTCAATTGGAAATTGAAAGGGGTACTGCCCTTTTAATAGTCGAAAGTGATTGAAGGGCAACTAACCCCCTATCTCACGCCCACCATTTCCCCAAAAATATCCAATCAAAATTTGGAGATGTCCATTTTGTTCAACGTAGTCAAAAGTGCTGGAAATTATGTCTTTAACAGGATTAATTATCAAAATTAGTAGTATTTTTATTCGGTGAAAATTACTGTATACAAAACTTCGAATACCGTATCACCAAATTCATCATTTATCTTCGAATATTAGCGCAAATCGAAAAAATCTCCTTCAGGCAAATTTCAGAAGTATATTAGAACTGCGGGATGTGGCTATAGTTATCGTGAATGAAAATCAACTTATCAACTCTTTGTGAACTGAGGCTATTTCTTTTCTAAGTCACTATCATAGTTTCTATCAGGCCTACCACCAAAAATAGACTTTTTGCGGTCACACTAGTCGCAGGAATAGACAATAACTTTTTGACAAGTCTATCGACGTACGAAGTTTTATCGCAATTGTGTCTTAAGAACTGAAGAACGTTGCTGTCACCGTCCTCTTCGGTTTCTTCCCATGTCTTTAAAAGCTAAAGTATAGTACAACTTGATTCCTGACTGTTTCCAGCTCTTCCCGACTCCCTTCTCTTTTTTAGACAACCTCCTTGTCCTTTCTTTCAGCCTTTTTTTTGGTAATTTTTCTTCAACCTAGAAAAAGTCAAAGAAAGTCATTTTTCACACGACCTCATTTCCACACCACCAATGAGGTGGACGTCAAGGCGCGTTTTTTTTATAGAGGTATCGCCAGTAGCCACCAATCCTCTGCTTAATTTTCAATAATTGTGTTTAATGATTTTCATTAAAAACAATTATTGAAACTTAAGTCTTTAATTTTTACTATTTTAAAGTAAAACAAGTTCTTATTAAGCCAAATTTAATGAATGTATATTTTTTTAATATTTGGTATGGTCCACTAAGCCTCCTTTAGAGCGCGTAGTTTATATTTATAAAATTCACATATATTGTATATTATATTTAAAAAAAACTCTTTTCCATACCATCCTAGAGGTAGAGATCTAAATCCTTTTTTTTAGAGGTTTCGGCAGTTTCTTTGACTCGTTAAGATTAGTCAAATATTACTTGTAAATAGTGCAAGCAAGTGAAACACTATTAGCCAACTTACTAGTTGTCTACTATAGCCACTAATCCTCTCATTGTCTTTTATCAATTATATTTACTCAAATTTAATATATATACATTTTGAAGCAGTATGCAGTATCTTCCGCTAAGTTTTCCAGAGCCCAAGTTTTCTCGTATGAAGTAACTTTAAGGGGCATGTTTATTTCTAATATACAGTCAGTGTAATTTTAATAAGACATTCTGGTGTTCGAACTTTGAAATGGCGGATCTGTTCGAAATGGCGGATTTGTAATATAGACCAAAATATTTTGAGCCTTGTAGCAGTAAGATTTTTGAATATGTATAAAAAATCCTGTTCACTAAAAAAAGTATTGGGTCAGTGGCGCCCATGAGGTGAATTTTAGGGGGGCTTAGCTGGTCTAATCGGCACTACCAGTGCCGTATAATAGAATTCACAAACAAAAACATAAAATATAAGGCAGCATCATTCAGCCAGGGGGGCTGAAGCCCCCCTTTGGCCCCCCCCCCCCATATGGGCACCCATGCATTGGGTATCATACACTAAGCATACATCAAAACCCCATTTAGCAGTAATAAAAATTATCATTGTTAGCAGCAGTTCTTATTAATATTTGTATCTTAAACGTTGTAGTTAATTTACCTTGAATGGTATACAGATAATTTTTTCATACCTATAATACTGATAACTTTATTTTTATTGATGATTGATGGGAATGCATGGTTGTGCTCTTACAAAATACATAATAATTCTTAAAAATCAGGAAAGTCTTTCAAAAAATACAAAATGCTTCTTAGAAAACACAAATATGTTTTTACAAAAGTGTTCATACAAAATAAAAATTAAGTCTTATAAAAATACATCCACTAAAGCTACATCTTCTTTTTTAAGAAAATAAAAATGGAATCTTAAACAGGCTTCTCTTGGATACCAAATGCACTTTTTCAGATTTAGAATATATTGTACAAAATACACAATACAACATTCACATACAATTCACGACAAAATACATAATTTGAATGGCTTGTGGAAAGGGTAAGTACTCGAGAGCCTGTTCCCTACAGTCTAAGGCCTGATAGCCGGCTGTTACCGATACCGCTCTTTCTGCTCGCTCAAGCTCTCTTCTGAATAAGTTTAAAATAAACTTAATAAACACAAAGTAAATCCCTCAAAGCCCAACTTTTCTATTTGAAGCAGCTTCAGTTTTGTTATACACATAGTGCCAATCACCTGATTTTTTAGATGACTGATTAGAATATATGGTTTTGTTCTTACAAGATCCAAAATAGTTCAAACAAAATACTTCTTAAAAAAAAGGTTTTACAAATATTCTTTACAAAGCAGTCTTTACAATTGAGTTCTTACAATATACAAATTAGTCTTAACAAAATACAAATTTTCTTTCCAAATTAGTTCTTACAAATAAAAATAGTTCTCACAAAATACGAAATAGTTCTTACAAAATCCAAAATAGTTCATACAAAATACAAAATAGCTCTTACAAAATACAAAATAGCTCATACAAAATACAGAATAAGTCTGACTAAAACCAAAATAATGGGTAGAACAATAGCACTGCTTAAACAAAGAGCGATGTTAGCTCTTTTTTTAATTATTTTTTCATCACTTTTCTCTTTCTTCCTTTTTTTATTTTTTCATTTTTTTGCATCTTTTTTCATTATTTTTTCCGACTTTTTGTGGTCTTTTTGCATTATTTTTTCTCTTTTTTAATTTTTTTCTTTTTTATTATTTGTCATTGTTTCATCTTTTTTTCTTTTTTTCATTTTTTTCCAATCTTTGTTATCACAAAACACTTGTTACTAAATAAGTTCTACAAAATAAAAAATCGGTCTTACATAATACAAAATGTTTCTCATAGTTCTCACAAAATAAAAATATTTCTTACAACAACGAAATTAGTTCTTACAAATAAGAAAAAATTCCCACAAAATACAAAATAGTTTCTACAAAACAAACAATAATTCATATAAAATACAAATAGCACTTACAAAAGTAGATTTAGCTCTTACATAATATAGAAAAGATCTAAAAACATTCAAAATAGTTATTACAAAACAAAAATAATTATTATAAGATACAAAACAGTTCTTACAATTACAAAGTATCTCATTTAAAATCAAAATAATGCTCTTATTGAACATAAATATTTCATAGAAAATACAAAATAGTTACAAGAAATGCAAAATAATTCTTAGAAAATATAAAAAAAAAATTACAAAATGCAAAATAGTTCTTACAAAACAGAATAATTCTTACAAAATTCAAAACAGTTGCAACAAAATTCAATTTAATTCATACAAGATTTTAAAAATTCTCACAAAATCCAAAGTAGTTGATACAAAATACTTAACATGAAATAGTTTAATCATTAATATGAGTAGCGTTCTAAACCCCTATGCTTTCTAAAAGCCAGAATATAATTTGTTCTTTACTGAAAAAAAATTCAAATGAATTTACTGAAAAAATGTGCAATGTAAGAAAATGCAAAACAATTCTTAGAAAATATAAAATATTTCTTACAAAATACAAAACACTTGCAACAAAATTCAATATAATTCTTACAAAATATAAATTTCTCACAAAATCAAAAATAGTTCTTACAAAATAGTTTACATATAATAGTTTAAAATAACTATTATAAAATACAAAATAGTTCTTACAGTTACAGAATATCTCATTCAAAATCCAAATAATGCTCTTATTGAACATTTACAATTACTACAAAATACCTCATTCAATTCCAAATAATGCTCTTATTGAACAACTGCAGCTGCAACAAAATTCAATGTAATTCTTACAAAATATAAAAAATTCTCATGAAATCCAAATTAGTTCTTACAAAATAGTTTACATGAAATAGTTTAAAAATAATTATTATAAAATACAAAATAGTTCTTACAATTAAAAAATATCTCATTCAAAATCCAAAAAGTGCTCTTATTGAATCTTACTTACAATTAAAAAATTATTATTGTAAAATACAAAATAGTTCTTACAATTACAAAATATCTAATTCAAAATCCAAGTAATGCTCTTGTTGAACATAAATAGCATTTAGAAAATACAAAATAGTTACAAAAATGCAAAATAATTCTTAGAAAATATAAAATCAAGAATATATGAAAGATCTAACAACATCCAAAATAGTTCTTACAAAACAAAAATAATTAGAAAATACAAAATAGTTCTCACAATTACAAAATATATCATTCAAAATCCAAGCAATGCTTTTATTGAAGATAAATAGTTCTTTAAAAAGGTAAAATAGTTGTTTTTACATCAAAAAGTTCTCACAAAGTCCAAAATAGTTCACACAAAATAGTTTACATGAACAAAAATATAGTTCATACAAATACAAAATAGCTCTTAAAAATTAAAAAATATCACCTACAAAATCAAATATACTTCATACAAAACGCAACATAATTCCTACAAAATAGCTCTTACAAAGAAAGGCCTACAAAATCCAAAATGCTATTACAGAACATAAAATAGATTTTAGAAAATACAAAATATGATGTATATAAATGCAATAAAATACAAAATAATTCTCAATATACAAAATAATTCCTACAAAATACAAAATAGCTTTAACAAAACACAAAATACTTCGTACAAAGTTTCAAAATAGTATTTAAAAACCAGTTCTTATGAAACACAAAATCATTCCCACAAAATACAAAATAGTTCTTACCAAATGAAAATAGTTTTTACAAAATACAAAATTGCTCCATACAAAATACAAACTAGTTCTTTTAAAAGCCAAAATGGCTGTTATAAAATCAAAAATCATTTTTACAAAATAAACAATAAAGCGCTAAAACAATAAATTATAAACAGCACTAAAGACCCAACTGCCTTTCCATCATAAGCACAAACAAAAGGTAGAACAACAGGTATTTTTTGTAGGATAGTGAAGCTCAAACTTCGAATGGATATTTCGACTCTATATCCAAGGGCTGTCCTATGCAAATTAAAAATGAATATATATTTATATATTTGCTTTATATAAAGCAAAAAAATAAATGCAACAATATGACAGAATTATATACATGTCTTTTAAGATAAAATTAACAACAAAGTTTAAGAAACAAATAGCAATAAGACTTACTGCTAATATTAAAAAAATCAGAAAATATATAATATTTTACCTTAGTTCTGAACATTCTGTAAATTATTTCCTATTATTCTTAAAATTAGAGCATTCTCAAATACTCTTGTGTAGATGATTAAGTAATGGCCACTTTGAAAATTATACCAACGTAGTAGCTTATTATTTCTTTAGCCTTATCTTGAAGTAAACTAATTTAATAACCTTAAGAAAAAAGTCAGGGAGTAAATTAATCTCCAATTTACAACTCTTACAAATGTGACTCTATTTTATATTCTACCTTAATTCTAAACATTCTTTCAACTAATTTAATTTTCAACAGTCTCGTAATGCAATCTTAGCCTGATCGGTATCTTTGATAAACTCACCAAACATGATAGTTCCAGAATTGTTTTCCTAAAAATACTTCTCAAGAAATAGAGCAGATATAGCTGATGGGTCAGCCGCATCCATATTGTTTTGATTTCTCACAATAGAATCATTGCAAATGCACCAGCATCCCTAAAGTATTCTTCTATAGTTAAAATGATGGCCACAATCAAAAGTTGTACCAACTTGAATAGCAGGGGAAGCCTGAATTGCAGATCAGTAGCAGCCATACCGTTTGATTTCAGAAAAATTAGCCTACAGTTCCTGTTTTTATAGCTTTATCTTGAACTATACTATCTGGAAAATATTTGGAATAATTCTCAAAGGGTGACAATATGTGTTTTGTTTTTTAAACATTTGTTTTGAGACAATATCTTATAATTTATCTTACTTCTGAACATACTTTAAACTAATGTAGTCTTGAATTCTATACTAATTATATCTGATAAGATACTTGTGTCTTCGTGGTCTTGGTTCCGCAAAACATAGCCATTGTAGGTCCTCAGTGTCCATCAATTTCTTTTGTTTAAACGATGAAGTAATCTTCATCAACTTCCTTAAAGTAACCAAATATTATATTCCCATATTTTTCTTAAGAGTGCTTCCCAAGAACGAGGAAAGTCATATCTGATAGGTCAGCTGCGTCCATATTGTTTTGATTTCGCACTATAGAATCATTGCAAATACACCACCGTCACTCAAGTGTTCTTCTGTAGACAAAGTAATGTCTAACCAATTTTAAATACAAATATGAAATTTCTTCTGTCGTAGCTCTTGGATCATTTCCAAACTTGATTGCATTAAGAGAGGCGAGTTGAATTTTTACACATTTCTCAACTCGAATATGTGACAGAGCTTCAGCATAAAGTGTCTGTCTTTTGTCTCATGTTAATCGTCAGTTCATCATACTTGAATTCTTCCCATAAATCAAATCATCCCATTGAACCGATACGATTTGGAATTTCAAGACGAGTCAGTGGAATATACGGTGGATTAGCTAAAACAGGTCTTAGTTGAAGAAGATCTCCGAAGACAACACAGTTAACTTTTCCCATTGACAGATTGTTAGACATAATTTCAGTGAGTTGCAGGTGAATGTACATCAACATCAAAGACGAAACCATACTTGTCTCATCTATGATTAGTAGACGTGTTCGTGATAGTGTTTTTCATAGCGTTAATAGTTGTTCTGTAGATAGGGGAGTGTATTTTACTGTTGCTTGCTTGTCCACGGGCAAAGTGAAGCATCTATGTACTGTCAAACCATTTATGCTACTAGCAGGAAGTCCAGTTGGAACCATTACAACCGCTGGATATGTTTCCTTGCTATATTGGCTACAGATTAATCTTCGAGTAGCATCAATTACTCTTGATTTACCTGTTCCACCAAATCCTGAAACAAACATTTTCAGGGAATTTCGAATACTTCTAGCATTGATAGTAGCTATGATTTAGTCCACGATTCCCTTTTGATCAAAATTGAGTGAATTGTAGTCTCCATATAGCTGCTCCATTGTGTCAAGTTCCAAAAGCTGTTTGTTTGCAGCTGTCAGGTCATCCATTGCATCTGCAACTCTATCAATTACTTCTCCCTGGATTGCATTATTAGGATCATCTATATCGTCAGCAATGATTGCCGTACAGTCAACCTTATTTTGATGAATGTCTTTGGCTCTTTTTCACACTTTTTTTCATATTCTGCGTCCATTTTTGATTTCATGATAGTAAGCGAACGCAAAGAAAGCGAACGCAAAGACCAGTTTTCATGATAGTAACTATTGCAGGATAATTTTCAGATTCAATACAGTACGTTTGAAAACTGTTTAGACCTTTTATTATATTGTCACTCTCTTTTCTCCATGGTTTGAAATCTTTAAGAAGTATGCTATAATAATCTTCTTTTTTTGTATCAGATTTCATTGGGTTAACTTTCTTGTGTTTAATGATGTATGGTCTTTGCGTTCGCTTTCTTAAGTAAAATGTACCATTTTTCATTTTCATGACCTCATCTTTTCCTTGTTTTTCACATTCATTCCAAGCGAGCAATTCATATAAGCTTATGATTTTCATATGGTCTGGTCTATTTGGATACACATCAGAAACCCAGTGGATGACAAATAAATCTGATAAATCAACAAATCTGAATTGTCTAGAAAAGCTATATAATTTGTTACCAAGAAGCCTATCAGCAGCTTCAATGGCACCAACTTGGCGTGTTTTTACTGAGTTTAACCAATAGCACCAAACTTTTTGACCCAGTGTTTTCAGGGATTTGTTGATCTCTTCCCACATACTGTCAACTTCAGCACTTTCTGCTTTTGTCATGTAATCTGTAATATAGTATGGAAGTTTGGGACCAAGGTGGGCAATATACTGAACATCAACGTTTGCTAAATTTGCCATTAATAATGAAGGATTATAATCGTTAATAAACCGCTCATTATCTTTGCGTTGTAGGTAATAAAATCTCTTGCGTGGTTTTTTGCATGGACCGTGAGCCGAACAGTCAATGATATCATACATCTCTTTGTTTTTCTTCAATGGACATGGACAGCCAAATTTACTGTAATTGATCCATTTTTGATTTCTTTTGAACTTTCTCTGGCAGTATTTATTACATCGATGGGTCTCATGATCGACAACCACTTCATAAAGTGTTGGACTTGTTAGCCTATTTGGAAGCTCAGATGTCATTAAACTGTCTAGATATTTGATAACTTTTGCCATGGTTGAAGTTCCAATTACTGGTGCGTCTTCTATCCAGAGTAAGCACTGGACGTGTGGCACCCCTCTCGATTGATATTCTATACGCCAAAATTGATCCTTCACCTTTCCAAATATTGGTTTGTCCTTGGCACAGATCAATTCGCTGAATATTGCTTTCAATTTTTTTTGGATGTGTTTCGATACAGAAACTGGATCCAATGAAGTCAGTTCTCCTGGAGTCATATTATCTATGCCGGGCATATTTTGTTGACTTCTCGCAAAGATTTTATAAACTCTAGAGAATACCATTTGGCACATTCAAGTGTAATGACTACAGTTGGCGGACCTTCCTGCTCTATCATTGCCTTTACATTAACTGTAAGTGATTGAAAATACTGGCGTGATCCTCTTATCCTAGATTGTATGGAAAATAGTGAAAATTCCGTATCACCATCTCGATTTTTAGCCTGTCCATGAAATCAGAAGCATTTTGATTTCTTCGCTCTATGCGCAGTATGTGACCAGTACTATTGCAAGAATATGAAAGTTCCTGAACTTGAAAGTTGTGGAATAAGTATTGGACATCTTGACGGAACTGTGGATGTCGACTAAGAAGACGACATTTCATGTATTCTGAATTCCTAATATAGAACTTACGTGTCATATCTCTCATGTAGTTTTTACCATCAGGAAAAAGGTTAGGGAAAGCCATTACATCAATTCTCTTTTGAAATAGATCCTCGCCTAGACCAACCAATTTTTTACTCTGAAGTTGATTGCATTCTGCCTTCTTGTTTTTTTGGAAATCCTCAATAAAATCTTTGGGCACTGATGCTTCTAATGGCTGTATTGTGACATGTTCTATAAAATTAAATCTCGCATCGTTTGTTATTTTTTCCAAAATGGAACCATCTGGTATGTTAAGTTGGTTCTCTGAACCGTTTTCCTTTTCTGACAGACGCTGTGTAAGTATTTTCTCTAATTCTTCTAATGTAAAAGCTTAGATGCTCTTATATAAATAATTATTTTCTCTTAGCCAAAGAAGTGCTTTGTGTAACTTTCTCAGAGTAATCAAAGTGAACCAAACATTTTTTTTTTTATATGTTGGTTATCCGTTGACAATTATCAGAAAGCTCTTAATGTTTGGCAGATTTTCTGGAAGTATCTCAGCATTTGCTTGGACATCTACCGGCAAATAAACAATTCTTCCTTTAAGGGCATTAGTTAATTCTGTTGCCGGTCTTTTTGATCCCATTATTTGTCTTAGTTTCAATATTGTTAGACAAGGCATGACACATCGAATTAGGGCTAATTTAAACTTGTTTAATGTTGATATGTATTCAGGAGCTGCTCGCACTTGAAGATTATTTGCAACAGAACGAATGTTGTTTTTGTTTTGAAGCATTTAGCTTGCACAGTATTCGCATAATTTAAACATATCTAGTATATTCTCCCTCCAACCAGTGGAGAAACGAACATCCTGTTTCTCTTCCTCAGGTACAAATTTTTCGGTTTCCTCCAACAAAATCTCAACCATTTCATTGAATCCCTTTCTCTTTGAAAAGTCTCGCAGACACTTTATATCTCTGGCATTTTCAACTGTTCATAACAGTCACATGGAACAGAAGGGTACTCACCTCTGATTCCAGCCACAACAAAGCCCCAGGCCAAGACGGTCTCCCTCCAGAAATATACAAACAGTGCCCCAAGATCACAGCGCGCTTTATCTTTTCTAATTTAGTTTAAAGGCAGTAGTAGTAGTACCATTAGCAATCACTGTCGCAATAGCAGCAGTATTAGCAGATGGGATCACTGTTACTAGTGGTTAGAGTTGCTGATAGCCAGAGTAACAGTCAGAGTAACATACATGGTAACAGTCACCAGTAGTTATGGTTGCAGTCGCAACTAGTCGCTTTCGTTATTAATCACAGTCACAAATGGTCATAGTCGCAGTCTCAAGTAGTTGCAGCTGCAGCCACAAGTTCTGATCACTTCATCTTCATCGGTTGATACCCTAAGGTTACATGCTTGTGCATGAGCACATCTTTGTTTGATTTGGAGTTTATTAAATGCGTCCTCAGCAAGTAAATGAAGCATGCCATAGTTCCCTTCAGTCCTTGCAACAGTTAGGTCGCGAATAATTTTACATCTGTCAACCGCCCTATATATGGTTCTGACAAAACTTCTAAGTACAGAAAAGTGTGGAGCCAAGGCCCTTAAAGCTCAAGAGGCACTATCACGTCCATTCTTAGGGTGACAGTAAAACAAATGTCCCTTTTTTGTAACATAGTAAAAGAATTTCTGCAGATATATAAGTCATCCAAATACCCTTCAAAAAGAGCAGATGTCGACGAATCTTCTTCACTCACATCAGCTATGACAGAAAATAACGTTTGACATATTTCAATATGAATTGATTCATATTTACAAAGTTGTGGATGACATTTCCATTTTAATGAATTTGAGATTTCTTCTGAATTTTCGGAATTAGCGTCTTAAACCTCCAATTCCCTTTTTCCCGTTTTCAGATCTTCAGAAATTACAGGACTTCCTCTGTTTTTATGACTTGAAATCGATAAACCTTTTCCACATAATGTATTTGACTGAGACTCATTGTCAGTTAGTTTGATTGTTTTGATGCTTCTACAAATTATTTGCATGTTCTCCTCTAAGAAATGATTACAATTTATCATCAGCCCTTGAAACAACTTGACTCAATCACCTTGGTTTTTCGGAAATTCTTCACTTCAAGTCAACGAAAAACTGTCAAGGCTTCTCCGGAATTTTTCTATTTCAGTAGAATCCATTTTGTTTCTATCATTTTCATAATTTGCACATCGACATCTATTCCTAACTTCAACATGCACATTTTGACCAAAGTCATAGAAGATAGCTTGTCATTTTGAATTTATTGGTATTGTCTCGTACACATTGCTTACCTGGCCACTTCTATTGTATTTATTTGTACCGAAGTTGTTATAAGCGGTTTCAAAATGAACAGCTTCGCCATATTCACAATGTTCTAGAGTATGTTCCATTGCACGCATGAATTGAGACGTCTCTGTGACATATGAAGAGTTTGGTAGCTCTACCATGAACTTCATGCATTGACTTCTGATTTTCATATGCAGTTTTGCCAATGAATTCGATGCGTGTTTTATAATTTCTTGTGATTTTTCTAAGAGAGGCTAAATTTCGACAATAGAATGTTTCTTATCATCTAAAATGGAGAATATTGAAATATCTTCTAATTCTTCCAAGTCAGATGTCATTTTGCCAATATTTCTTTTCTTGTTAATAAACACATCTTTTTTGCTTGTTCTTCGCTCGTTTGTATATGGGTCATCATTTGCTTGATCTTTTTCTTTTGATTCCAGTATCTTTTTGTGCTTGCGACAGAACAGGTTTTCCTGTAATCTGTATCTTTCGAATATTTCTCTTGCTGAGTCTTTAAAACTGTCTCGATACGTTTCTGGTAAAACGCTTCATCAGTTTTAAAGTTAATTTGTTCGCTTTTGAGTCCCGATTCAATACAGTGTTGTCGAAATAACTCATCAGTTGCATAGTTTGTTTTCATTCTTTTAGATGCTCTTTCAATGCAGTCCCCTCGAAATGACTCATCAGTTGTATACTTCGTTTTCATTCTTTCAGATACTCTTTCAATGCAGTCCCCTCGAAATGACTCATCAGTTGCATACTTTGTTTTCATTCTTCCAGATTCTTTTTCCATGAAGAGCTTCCAGAAAGAGCTATTGGTGGCATATTTCAATTTTTTCTCTTTCAGAGGATTTTAAATTTATGGTGTCCTTGTTTTTTTATAATATATTTCAGCAGTTTTCCTACGAATTATCTTCCTACGCTAATTTCTTTCTTTAACATTTTGCTTTTTTCTTCGTACTTGTGAAACCATTTCAAAAATTTTATGAAATTTTGGATGTGCTCTCCGGTAGAAAAACAACTACTGTCCTTTAGAACTTTACAATCCGAAAGGTAAGTAAAATTCTTGGTTGAGATTACAAGATAGGAAAGGTAGGGTACAATTCTTGGTTGAGAAAGACAATTACCATTCCGCATAGGAAAGGTTAGTACAATTCTCGGCTGAGAAGGGAAGTCCTTTGAAAACGATTACTCTCCAAAAGCTTAGGATATGTAAAAACTTCCATAAGCTTAGGAGATGTAAACATTTTCTACAAGGAAAAACCAAATGCTGCAGGAAACGGTGAAGGGTCAGCCTGCTCCCGCCTGAAGATTCTCCCTGAAAATTAACACAACAGAAATAATGACTTTTAAGTTGAATTTTACATAGATTTATGTCAGTATTTTGACTCTCTTAAAATTTGTTTAGTGCAACTTCTAACAAGTCCTTTTTATAGATCATGCAAGTGAATTCGTATACCTGTAAAATCCCTTTTTAAGATTTTTTTGTCCTTATTGACCACGGTATACTCGACAATTTATGCAGGTAAAATCGTGTTAACCGATTTTCAATTAATTGTCCTGAGGGCTGTGTGTGTGGGGGGGGGGGGGGGTTGCCCTCCTCAAAGACCTAATTTCCAGAACTTTCAACTACGTTGAATAAAATTGCTATCTCAAAATTTTGATTGGATGTGTTTGGGGAAAAGATGGGTGTGAGAGGGGGATTAGTTGCCCTCCAATCACTTTCAACTATTGAAAAGGGCACTAGTCCTTTGAATTTCCAATCTAATGAGCCTTTTTTTCAAATTTCTACGACAAAGCTTTCAATAAAAACCTTATATGCCCCCAGGGTATAACTTACAACCCTTGCCCTTAGGGCTTTGGGGGAGTGTCCTCTTCAAAGACATAATTTTCAGATCTTTCAAATGCATTGAACAATATGACTATCCCAAAATTGCGTGTAGTAATTGCGTATATGTATAGTACTACTGATATTATTATTACTGCTATTACTGCTACCACTACTATAATACTAGTGATCTCAAACTTGGATCAGACGCATTTGAAGAAAACAGATATTGGGGGACAGTTGCTGTTCTATCACTTTGGACTTAAAAATAAAACTAGAAATTCCAATTTCCAATTGAATAAGCTCTTTCCGAAGTTTTCCGAAGTTTACCACAACTTCCATATAAATTAATTTTGTTGTTTTTCGTTTTGTTTCTTTTGAACTGGCTCTATTTTGAACCATTAATTGATAAAAACAGAACAAAAGATAACGATAATGCAAACGTTCAAAATTCACAAACATTTAATATATTACCTTGGATTTTATGTGGTTGCATTGTAAGGTGATCTGGGTAAAATGACAATGGTACTGATAATTATTTTTAGAAATGGAGGTAAACTGGGAATTAATTGATATATTTCAGTCATATAAGTAAAACTCAAAAATTTTTTTACCTTACTATCCACCCCTACCAAGCAGTTACATGCAAAGATTTTGAAATAACTTACCAAGATTGATATAAATAGCTTTTCTTGTGCAATTCTGCGTATTCAACCGAACAAATCGATCACCGAGCACGATTGATTTTCAATGTTCTGCTTACATGTGCCTGTTTATATTTTACAAAAAGCTAAGCTTATAACCATGATTGTAATTCTCCAAATAAGTTACATTCCACTCAAACGGAAAGAAAAGCTGACTAGAGTAAATTAAGTGAGTTAAGTAAGGAAGATGATAGATAGCTTAATTTTTGTAGGAAGCAAAACATCAAGTAAGTACTTAAAATCAGCTGAACGAAATAAGAAAATCATATGAGATGCATTCGAATGCGCAGTAAAAAATCCAAATTATATTAGGATAATCATTCTGGCGCTTGGAATTGACAAATAAGTTCCGTTCAGGTATTTTTGACCTTTCCATGACATACAAATAACAGTTTAATAAGGACAAATCATTTTATTTGACAGTTAAAACATTAACAAAATCTTTGGCTATTTCTATCACATAATATACAGTGATCAACTTCAGCAGATATACTGAAGACGGTCTGTATACGTGACTGAAATTCAATATAAGGACTTTTACTAGCCAATAAAAGGATGTGTGATATACAACTTTTATAACACTGCCCGTTTTATGTAACATTATACAACAGTTTTAATTAAAATGTTATTTCTAAGTCCCTGTTTGAATCATGAAAAAAAAGAAAAAAAAAACAGTGAAAAGAGGGTGTCGACTAAAAATTAGAGGAATGTTATCTTTTAGATGAATAAATCAAAGACAATGGTTGCAGGGCAACCAGTCTTCCGATACCCTTTTCAGCTGTAACCTTCCCAATGACATTTGATAAAAATTTTGGAATAGTCATCTTGTCCAAAATAGTAAAAAAGGCACATAACTATGCTTCCTGAGGTGACAAAGCACCCCACAGCCCTTTGGGCAAGTATTGTACATTATGTAAATTGTCCAATGGATACGTATAAGGTTGACCTAAGTCAAGAACTTAGGTCAACCTTACCTAACGCTAACCTTACTTAGCGCTGCCTAAGTAAAGAACGATGTTGGCACAATGTATTATTTATTTTACTTCTTTTTTTCTTGGTCTTAGATCAGAACACTTCGTATCGAAGAAGTTGTCGTAGAAACTTCGAAAAGGGCTCATTCGATTGGAAATTGGAGTGGCTTGTACCCTTTTCAATAGTCGAAAGTGATTGGAAGGCAACTAACACCCCTACCACATCCGCTATTTCCCCAAACACATCCAATCAAAATTTTTAGATAGCCATTTTGTTCGGTGTAGTTGATTTGCGGATAGAAATTATGTTTTTGAGGAGGACACTCCCCCACAGCTGTCAGGGCAAGGGTTGTAAGTTATGCCCAGGCGGCATATAAGGTTTTTTTATAGAAAGTGTTGTCGTAAAAACTTCAAAAAATGCTCGTTCGATTGGAAATTCAAAAGGCTAGTGCCCTTTTTAATACTCGAAAGTGATTGGAGGGCAGCTAACCCTTCTCTCACGCCCACCATTTCAAAACAAACAAATCCAATCAAAATTTTGAGATAGCTATTTTTTACAATATAGTCGAAAGTTCTGAATATTAGGTCTTTGAGGTTGACAACCGCCACGCCGCTCAGGGCCAGGGTTGTAAGTAATGCCCTCGGTGCATATAAGGTTTTTTTTATAGAAAGTATTGTCATAGAAACTTAAAAAAGGGCTCATTTGATTGGAAATTGAAATGACTAGTGCCCCTTTTAATAGTCGAAAGTAATTGGAAGGCAAATAACACCCCTTACTTGCCCACCATTTATTCAAACACATCCAATCAAAATTTTTAGACAGCCATTTCGTTCAAAGTAAATGAAAAATCCAGAAATTATATCTAAGAGGATGCCACTCCCCCCACAGCCCTTACGGTAAGGGTTGTAAGTTTTGCCCTGGGGGCATATAAGGTTTTTTTTATAGAAAGTGTTGTCGTAGAAACTTAAAAAACGGTTCATTTGATTGGAAATTGAAATGACTAGTGCCCCTTTTAATAGTCGAAAGTAATTGGAAGGCAAATAACACCCCTTACTTGCCCACCATTTATTCAAACACATCCAATCAAAATTTTTAGACAGCCATTTCGTTCAAAGTAAATGAAAAATCCAGAAATTATATCTAAGAGGATGCCACTCCCCCCACAGCCCTTACGGTAAGGGTTGTAAGTTTTGCCCTGGGGGCATATGAGGTTTTAACTGAAAGCTTTGTCGTAGAAACTTAAAAAAGGCTTCATTCGATTGGAAATTCAAAGGGCTAGTGCCCTTTATAATAGTTGAAAGGGATTTGAGTGCACCTAACCTCACTCTCACGCCCACCTTTTCCCCAAACACATCCAATCAAATTTTTTAAATAGCCATTTTGTTCAACGTAGTTATGAGTTTTAGAAATTAGGTCTTTGAGCATGATAACCCCCTCAGAGCCCTCGGGAATAGGTTGTAAGTTATGTCCTGGGGGCATATAAGCTTTTTATAGATAGTGACGTTGTAGAAACTTCAAAAAGGGCTCATTCGATTGGAAATTAGAAGGGCTTGTTCCCTTTTTAATAGTCAAAAGTGATTGGAGGAGATAGCAGTTTTCTTCAACGTAGTTGAAAGTTCTGGAAATTAGGTCTTTGATGATGATAGCCCCCTCACAGCCCTCAGGGCAAGGGTTGTAACTTATGCCCTGGGGGCACATAAGCTGTTTATAGAAAGCGGTGTCGTAGAAATTCAAAAAGGGCTCATTTGATTGGAAACTGAAAGGGCTAGTTCAATTTTTAATAGTTGGAAGTGATTGGAAGGCTTGATATTTTTACAGTAAACATTGATTTGGGTACAATGTATTATTATTTTTTTCTTTTTTTCTTTGCTTGGACCACGGCACTTCGTATGGAAGCAGTTGTCTTAGGGACTTCGAAAAGGGCTCACTCGATTAAAAATAGAAAGGCCTAATGCCCTTTTTAATGGTCGAAAATGATTGGAAGGCAACTAGTCCTCCTGCCCGGCCCACCCTCCCGTTTGCCAATTATGTTTAAAAACTAAATGTTGCCTTAAGACTAAATCGAAATGCACTGTGTTAATGCTAATTATCAATAAGGCATCTCAGCAGAATCCTAAGAACGACTGAGGGTATTATGTTCAAAGTTTTGGGGCTACTTCTGCTCTTAAAATTTAACCAAATCAAAATAGCTTAAGTGTATCCAAGCTATCAAATAAAGTAAACAGATTTTTTTTTCGAATGGTATTAAGTTTTCTATTTCAAGGTCAACTAGAGGAGGTATGAAACAAAATTAAACACTACTGTTTGCGTCCAGATTTTTAAAAGGGTGTATGTTGTTAAAAATTACTGCAAATTTTTATCCAGCATACAAAAAGCAGGCCAAACTATAAAGTCTTAAAAAAACGAAAAGATTTAAAGAATTTTTTTCCCCCTGAAAAGACTATGTCAATATAAAACGAACGGAAATAAATTTAAAAAAAATTCCCACTAACTAAATTTTTCAAAGAAAAGTAAAGAACTCCATTAAACCAAAAATGAGCAAAAATAAAATAATCTCCCAAGCGTGAAACTACCACAAATCAGCATTGATGAATAAATGAAACCCAAAACGAACAGAAATTACTATAAATAACTGAGTCAAACTCAAAACGAGCAGAAATTAACATGAGTAGGGCTCAAAGCCCCTATGCCTTCCCAAGGTTAGAACATAATTTGCACTTAAATGAAAAAGTACAAATGAATGTGCATTGTCAGTTTAATATACATATACTTATATTTAGTAATCAAAGTGTTAATATTATTTGATTTATTAAAGTTATAAAAATAAAAACATTAAGGAGCCATTCGGTCTAATTGTAAATGAAACTTTAAAAAAATAAATATGTTTAAGGTCTAAACAAATTTCATAGTCTTGAGTAAATTTCTTGTGGTTTTAAAATTCTAAACACTTGCGTATAAGAGCTTTAAACATCTACACTGGGGAACTCTGATTTTTCTGTATTTAGAGAGGGAGGAAGATGGCTCAAAGGGTGCTTTTTAATCCACCCCTTTTAAAGCTTTAAAGTTTAAAGTACAGTTTAGTAAAGTTTAAAGTAAAGTTTCAAGTAAAGTAAAGTTTAAAGTAGGCCTACTTTAAAGCTTTAAAGCTTTAAAGTTTAAAGTGTAATTTTTATTTCACTGTCGCTTTGAAATCGCATGAGCCGATATCTGAAGCCACTATAATTAGAAATGTTTGATTTTGTATTTTCCCCCATAATGGATGCATGTTTTAGTGTTTTATTTTTATTATATTACCAGGAGCGATTGTGTTGATCTAGTTGTTTACTTTGAAATAGATTTAATGTTTTATAGTTCTGAAATATAAAGCAATCAAATATACGTTTTTGTGTTCAAAATTGAATTTGAAATATCAATATTTCTCAGTATATTTGAATATATTACTTGATATATGATATCTAAGAATATATGACATCTCGATATTTGAAAATGTTGACGGCAATCTTTAGGCTTTATACCTTGACTAATACAAGAAATATCTAGTCGTTCTTAAATTTAATTGAAAATAAATTTATTGTTTCTGTGGTTCTCCAAATCACAAAAGTAACGCCTCCTTTTGTTACATGTGTCTTAAAAAAGTAACAAAATAAACATTTCTTTGTAAAAAGTAGGCAAAAAGGTTTTTTTTACCGATACGTCCAATGACTATTATGAAACAGTTCGTGGTAGTGGACTGTAAGCAAAGAGCATTTCGGTCCAATTGTAACCAAAGTTCTATAAACAAGGAAATATGGTAACAATCTACGCATTACAAGAATTTACTTTTTATGTTGATTCCAAATATATAAAATTCATAAATTTAATGTGATCGATCAAAAGCTCCGAGCAGGATTTTTATTATATGTAAAAAAAACGGTAAAACACCTCCAAAAAGTCAACTTGATGGAATTTTCTTTTTCTATTTGAATTTGATGGTTTTTCTATTTAACGTAACATTTTACTCCAAGTTGGATTAGTTAGCTTACAGACTATTACGCAGTTCGTTGATTTCATCCCTAAGTTAAAGTTTTTTTTTAAGCTGGTTTGGCAGGGTTTATAAGAGTTATTTCGGTTATTCGGTTGCAAGTTCTTTTGATCCCATTCTTATAAGGTGGGTTGCCACTCCTAGTGATTTATCACTATTTTTAGTGATTTTTTATGTTGCCTAGTGGTTTCCGCGGGGGGGGGGGGGGTTCCGGGGAGTATATTCCTGGGGGTATTTTTTTGGGGGGGGGTATCGCCGGGGGGGGGGGTAAACATCTAAAACCAGTTTCTAATATGTTCCGGATTAGCATTTATGCAAATATACCACCTTTGAAACTTCCGATTTCCCACCATATGTCGATATCAGATATAAACCTCAGAGCATTATCATCAAGGTAATAGGCGAATCAAATTAATCGCTAAATTTCAAAAATGTTCTATACTTCCAATTCACTACATTTGCTGAGGTCGAATTTGTATCTTTAATTTTATGGGTTTTTTTTTCTCTATAATCTATCAGTTTTAAATTAGACTTTCTTCTGTTAAAACCTTTGAAAGTGGAGTGAATGATAAGTATAAATACACCCTCTACATCAGTAAACAGAACAGAAATTGAGTAGAAGGTAGGTATGGGTTAAATATAATTTTCTAAATGAATAAAAGAAATCATTGAAAAAGAAAATAGGACTTAGTAATTTTTTTAGTAGGATTTTTAAATATAACTAGATTTTTAAATCGATTGTAGTTTGATGATTGAAGTCGGTTGAGAGTAAGGGGGTTATCTACTCTGGGATTTGCCTTATGGTTTTAATCTTTAATTCTAACGTCTAATCGAAACTGCAATAATTCTCCTAATTCTCGTATTTGTAATTGAAACACCTAATAAGCGCAGTTAACGTCCTATTCTTTATGTTTTTGTATTTATGTTCTAACATATCAAACAGTTTGTGGTAACGAACCTTAAGAATGGAGCGACAATAGTAATCGAAACTCTAGAAACAGAATTTTGATATCAATCGATACATCATCGGCTTATTATGTTGCTTCCAAATATGTAAGATTCATTCAGTTAGTTTTACCCAAAAAAGGCTAAGAAACCGAGAAAATTTGCCTGAAAGAGGGAGGAAACACCCACTAAAAGCTAAAGAACTTTAAATAAAGTCAAACCATTAGATTCGGCGTATCAAAAAACCCTACTGTAGAGATTTCAAGCGCCTATGTGCAAAACTGTTGAATTTTGTATTATTTGCCAGAAGAAACATCACGGGATACGTGCTAATCTGTTTGATTTTACTGGGGGCGATCGTATAGAACAAACGGTCCTAGAAAATCGGGAGAGTGTTCATTTGAACGGGAATTAAAATTTCTAGTGTCCCCTTTTATTTGACCAAAAAGATCGGACGGCTACTAGCCCCCTCCCACTTCCCGTTTTTCCCACAAAACATTTTTCGATCGAAAATTTGAGATAGCTATTTTGTTTAGTATAGTTGAAAGGTTGCAAAACTATATCTTGAGATTTAACATGACCCACCTAGGCCCTGAGGATAGGTCTGGGGATAAAAGTATACTACGGACAATTTGTTAAGGATAATAAGGATAATGTACGATCTATGAAAATCAGTTTCGTAGAAACAAAGACACATAACAGGTGACAGAATGCATTGGACTTATAAAAGTTGGGCTACATATTTGTACAGTAGGGGGGGGGGTAGGTTTAAGGTTATGTTACTTTACCCCAAATCCCCTAAGGTGGAAATATACTGCCCAAATTGCATTAGTATAATATAATATAATTATATTGTTAAATATAAACTAAAGTCTTATATTTTCGTTAGATTTTGGCATATTTCACTAGGCTTAACGTAACTTTACTTCTTGGGTGTGTTGCGTATAATTAACAAGTACCTCTTTTTTTTATTGAAGAAGCAATAAGACCAATGCTTATTGAAATTTGTGAAGGGTGGGATAAATGTTTCTCATCAAAATATAAAAAGATTATTTTCAAAATTGTCGCTGGTGTCCCAGTAATTACACCATCTCAACTAGAGTAAAAAGGAAACAGTTTTTTATATTTAAAAAAAATTAGGTCTTGAATCGACAAAGGAAAAAAATTTAAATAAAAAACAAATATTTGGATGAAATCAGCGAAAACCAATTTTCGGTGATTGGGGTTTAAGCCATTGATACCAATTTCGTAAAATACAGTGAGTAAGCAAGAATTTTGTTATATTCTCTGTATAAACATGCAAAAAAAGGCATTTTTCAAAATTTAAAGGGTAATTTTCGCTTGCGAAAAAACAAAACGTCAATCTAAAGGTATTTTTTCACATCTAGGGGGGGTACTTTCCCCCTTCCTGTAGGTGCGCCTGTATAGAACATGGTAAGGAATTGAAACAATTATTAATTACAAAGATAAAGAGAATTATATTCTAGTGATTTCTATTAAATAATCTACTGATTTATGTGCTGTTTTAGTGATTTATTTTACAAGAATCTAGGGATTTTTTCATGGGGTGGCAACCCTGCTTATAAAGATACTTTGGCAGTTGTAAAACATAAGCTGAGATGAAAACTTACCTTCTTTCAATACAAAAAATGATATTCCTACTGTTTCCCAAAAAATCCATGTGGAAATTTATCCGATAAAGATTTCTTTGTCACAATACAATGTTAAATGAAATTCAAAGTGCTCTAGTTTAAATCGAGGTTACGAAATAACTTGTTTTGGCGTTCTCCGTATAGAGTTCAATTTGAAATGTTCATTGAATTGACGCTGTCTATAACTGATTAACAGGTTGTTTTTTTTATGATTTGGGTGATCTTAGGGAAGTATCAACTATGGCTACTTAGATTTTTTAACTTTTAACACTTTTGCAGGCAAAGTTAACCAATTCGTAAAAATACAAAAATGAGAAGGCTAGCTTTTTTATATTTTTGTTCAACGAAGATAGCGGAGCAATTCTTCAAAATATTCGTTGAATCAATTCAAAATTATTATTAATTTTTTTAATTTGGTCCCTTAGGAATAGGATAATATTAATTGCTAATTCAATTATGGCCTTCGGAAGCTTTTGTTCTCGAAAGTATCCTCCCCCTTCTCACAAGCCAATCATGCCCCCTACCCCGAAAAAAATTAGATTGGCGCTGTCTCTAACTGATTAATAGGCAGTCTGAATAATTTGGGTGATCTTAGGGAAATTACATCTTCGGCTATTTGGATTTTTAATTTTTAACATTTCTGAATACCTTCAGTAGTGTAAGTAAGCCAATTCTTAAAAATACAAAAATGAGAAGGTTAGCTTTCTTCTTAACTTTTGTTCAACGAAGATAGCGGAAAAATTCTTCAAAATGTTCGTTGAATCAATTCGAAATTATTATTCATTTTTTTAATTTGGTCCCTTAGAAGCAGAACAATATTAATTGCTCATTCAATTAGGGCCTTCAGAAGCTTTTGTTTTTAAAAGAATCCCCCTCTCACAAACCAATCATGCCCCCTACCCAAAAAAAATTAGATATCACCATATTAGAAAAATTCAGAAATAAATATATTAACTATGATTCTAAAAACTACTTGTATTTTACTAATTAAAAATTCATGGCTAATTTAAATAAGGCCGTATAAAATATGGCCTAATTTAAATAATGGCCGTATTAGAAAAATTCATAAATAAATATGCTCATTATGATTGTAAAACAACTTTTGTTTTACTAATGAAAAATTCAGGGATAATTCAAATATCAGCTCCAATCAAAGTACTTTAAGTTTCAATTTATTCCATATAATTTTTGTTTTCTTATTTTAATTTTTTATTTTTGTACAAAAATCGATAACATACAAACCGAAATTAAATAAAAGAACAAGTTTTTCTTAACAGAGGTAAAGATCGAAAATGTGTCTTCAGCAGAGTAAAAAAAATAATTGACGTTAGAATAAATAAATATCCCCCAAACAAAAGTCCTGGATACGGCCCTTATTTACAGAAATTATCCTGTAAATAAGAGGGAATCCCCCCTTCGCAATGCCTTGGTCATTCAACTAAAGTTTTTAGTGCTTTAAAAAACATTCTTTTTCCAATTCAATGGCCCTTGGGTTTCAGTAAATGTCCTTAAAGAATTAAGACAAAAAGTCAAACCTTAAAGTAAATAACAAGGAGCTAATGAGGACACAGCCCCCTTCATTTAAATAATAATTTCTGTTCAAACAGGTTTAAAAGCTATTCCATGCTTCCAGTTAATAAAATTAGTTTTTTAATTTAATTTCTGATTTTTTTACAAATCATTCCCATGCTTAACCTAGATATAATGTTGGGTATCGGCTCCTTAAACCACTGGTTAATTGCTGTTAATATGTTAGATCAATATTTGTAAATTGATCATTCTCACCTTAATTTTACATTTCTTTTCTGCTTAAGAGATAAAATTTTGGATTGAAAATGAAATTTTGGACAAGTTTTAATGTACTTTAAAATTTGCGATGAACAGTATTTTTTCCGAAAAGTTCTTATTAATATTTCTAATGCAGAATTTTAGGTGGATGAAGAGGGGTATTATTGATCATATAGATGAGACCCAGCCTTTACCCCACCCCCGGAAAATACCCCTTGGAAAACCCTATTGTAGAGAATTAAAGACCTTATATTCAAATGCTTGAATTTATAAAAGGACACGGAAATTACAAACAGTGATTTTTTTTTACCTTTAGAATAATATTTTGGCTAACTAAAGGATGGGGGATACTTGTACAGGATCTAATTCACTAATAGTAAAGTTATCGTTAAAAGTGTCCCCGGAAAAGTGTCCATCGGTCACTTTGACTCTTAAAAAGAACCTTAGAGTAGAGATGCCCCTATTGATCCGGACAGGGCTCCTTATATGGGCATAGAACCACGTGGTTAATGGTTTTTGTCAGTGAGAATGAATGGATCAGTGAGAAAGGATGGGGGATACCTAAGAGGGTGCATTTTAATGCCGAACATTCCAACTCTCTTTAAGCATTCAGATAAATACAGAATAAATTCTAAGGAAGAGACGAGGGGGGTGGATGGAGGCGGAAAATGATGTATAATCCAAAGGGCCGTATCCAGGACTTTGGGGGGGGGGGGGTTGGCACCAAATTTTTTTTTAAAAACACATCAAAAGTGTGAAATTTATATTTAATTTAGCCAGTAGGCTTCTTTGCAGTAGGCCGAATCATGGAATTATAATATTTTATTCTACATAGAGAAATATTTTAATTAATGGTACCTCCTCGTTAGCTAGTAAGCACTCGAGAATTTGTATCGAGAACATGAGACAATAACCGGTTTTCATGGTCTTTATACCGGACAATTACCAGACTTTTTTTTCTTTTTTACAAAAATTAATAAAAAACGAACAGAGATTAAATTATAAAAAAAAACAATTTTTTTAACAAAAGTAAAGAGCAAAAATATGTCTAAAGCAGAGTAAAAAAACAACAGACATTTTAATGACCAATCAGCAAAAAGTTAATATAAACAACTTTAAAAAATGAAACAAATAATGAACTTATAATTTAAACAAAAATAAAACTAATATTCAACTAAAACTCAAAACGAACAGAAATTACTTGACAGATGAACGAGAAAGTCGTCTTCTAAGCTTAAAACTAGCACAAATCACCACCAATAGACAAATGGAACTCAAAACAAATGGAGAATTTACAATAAATAACCGAGTCAAACTCAAAATGAGCAAAAATTAACATGAGCAGGGCTGAAAACCCCCATGCCTTCTCAAGACCAGAACATAATTTGCACTTTACAAAAAAAATACTGTGGGTTGCCAATTTAATATGCATATACTGAAATATGTTCCTTAAAATTTTAATAGTTTTTTTTATTTATTAAAATTAATAAGGTGAAAACATTTTAAATTTATTTTGTTTATTTAAATCATACAATAAATAAATGAGTCAAACTCAAAACGAGCAAAAATTAACATGAGTAGGGCTGACAACCCCCATGCCTTCTCAAGACCAGAACATAATTTACGCTTTACTAAAAACAAAATACATAAAAATGTTTTCACTTTGCTTTTACTTGTTTGAAATGATTTTACTAGATATATGAAGGGGTAAGTCTTCCCCCTTGCACTCCAATTACAGCGCGAGTGTCATTCACACTTTACTGTAAAGTAGGGATGCACCTATTCACGCGGGACGAGATTTACAACATTGCCAGATAAGAAGGATACTATTTAGTACCATCAGAAGGTCCGAATTACACACAATTTATTCATGGTCTGTTTGTTGATGGTTATATGATTTGATGTTGTTTCTGTTCTGTTTGTTGATGATTATATGGTTTGATGGTTATATTGTTTGTTGATTATATGGTTTGATGTTGTTTCATAGTTCTGTTCTGTTTGTTGATCAACTTGTTTGATGTTTCTAAGCCTAATGGATACAGGGCTAAGTTTACATCATTGTCAGATAAGAGCGAATATATCCATTATTGAATACTGGACGAGATTTACAACATTGCCAGATAAGAAAGGTACTATTTATTACCATCAGAAGGTCCGAATTACACATAATTTATTCATGGTTCTGTTTGTTGATGGTTATATGATTTGATGTTGTTTCATGGTTCTGTTTTTGATGGTTATCTGGTTTGATGGTTATATTGTTTGTTGGTGATATAGTTTGATGTTGTTTCATAGTTCTGTTCTGTTTGTTGGTCAACTTGTTTGATTTTTCTAAGCCTAATGGATACAGGGCTAAGTTTACAACATTGCCAGGTTATATTGTTTGATAGTTATATGATTTGATGATGTTTCATAGTTCTGTTCTGTTTGTTGGTCAACTTGTTTGATGTTTCTAAGCCTATTACTCCGGGACGAGATTTACAACATTGCCAGATAAGAGAGTCTAACGGGAACAAGATCGCAGTGAACATAAGAAAGGGTTTTTGCTATACTTGTTATTAGTGTGAGAATAGAATTCAAGGAGTGAGAACAGTTTGACTTTACTCGTTTATTAGGATATATTTCAATAATGAGTGGAATTTTTACACTATTAGAAGTTGATAGCAGCAGCAATGATACAAGAGCACCAAACATTGCGGTAGAAATCACAAGAGGATTACGGCTTTGTCTTGAATGGGATGAAGTATATGCAAGATATGTGCTATCTTTGAGCAAATTTAAAATATAGGATCAATTATGCTTCGCTGCAAAAGTTGATTTGTCTCATTTCTTTTTGATAGGTTATCGTATATTCTTAAAGTAGAAAGAACCATGGTTAGTCTTGAGTCAGCAGTGAGAGTGATAGGATTAAAAATGAATAAATTTGAGAAAGAGAAAATTAGGTCAAATCTTGTGATTATGATTCTGGATGACGATTTTCTTGAGTCATCCCTTCAACGGAAGATATTCTCACAGGGAACACTTGACAATATAATGAAAACTTACTCTCCCCCATTGGACTATTGTATGAAGCTTTTACGACGTGACTCAAAAGCTTTTACTCAATTTATTGATATATTAATTGAAATAAAGCATAATAATATCGTGGATATGATTTTGAAAATATTGCCTAAGATTCTATGTAGAGTGCTCCCCCTTCAAAAATGGTTATGTAACATCACAGAGTTACTCTTCTCCCATCCACCTCTGAATTTATTGAACGTGGATCAGTTTCTATTTAGCTGTGGGAGAGTTGACAAAGGAAACCAAAAATGTTCTATACATGTCCACTATGCATGTACACTCTTGGCAGTTGGTCATCATGTGAGAATTGTACAATTATTTATGAGCATAATGGAAAGTGCAAATTATGTAATCCCTGTAAATTACATAGAGGATATGCAGTACAAATTAAAGGCTGTAATTCATGTCCTGAAGAGATCTGTGACTCTCACCCTAGAGGACATCTATGCTCCAATTGCCACTATGACAAATGTGATCAATGGGAGAATACTTATTCCTGTATGATTGGAAAGAACCCCAAACGTGATTTTAGTTTTTTTCTACGAGATTGGTATCGTCGTGGTTTTAAATTATTTTGAGAGGAAGAATCAGGTCTACGATTCAACTGTTTGGGTAACAAGACAATTTGGTTTCTACGTCATCGTTGTGACGATACTGCCTATTATGACTATAAACCTAGTGATTTTTATTTGGCAGTTACCGAATGTGATTCACCATTTGAAAACACTTTATGCGATATTGCTTCAAATAGATAGATTGAAACACGTGAATTTTACAATATGAATGCAAATAGTATCATGACTATACAAAGAGATATGACAAGAGTGAAGTTACATTATACTGTAGAAAATGCGACCCTGACTTTGCAGCAAATCAAGATCAATATACAGTGAATTCAAATGATCTACTAGCATTAGTGGTTCTCGACAGTTGCCTATACACCGAAGAAGAATCTAAAGTGAAGAATAGACATTGTTGTATACATTTTTTTTATTAATAAACAAATTCACGAACATTTTTTAAGCACTTTACTCGTAGGGCACTAAAACCAATATTATACAGGTCTGATAGGATATTTTCTACCATAAAGTCGTTCAGACGTGGATTGTCGACATAAATGCTGAGAAACCGCTTGTAAGTATAGCCGCGACATCTGAACACGAAATATAGTAGCGCATGGAAACCACAACTTTTAGTCGTCAGATCCTGCAGTCTTCTGTTTTTGAATAATAGTTTTCCCACTGCTCTCAATATAGTTGCTGATGTGTGGAGTGTACAATGTATAGGGTAGGCCGAGAGGATCAAAAAATTCAATCGTCTTCATTGTTTGAAAGATGCTCAACCAATCAATGGCCAGTATTAACAGTCGACGGACTGCTATTAACAATGATTAGGGTATTGTTGGTACTTTGAATTTTTCCAAGAAAGTCCGAGGGTAGACAATAGGATATGTATTTGGACATGTAAGGGTCCATATTAAATACATTGATTATTTGACTGGTGTTCATGGTGCAAGGTCTAGTAGAACACTGCCTTCGGGAGTGATTTCCCAATAGGTTTCAAATTGATTTAGGGAGATTAGTGCAATACTCTGAGCTATTGGGTCGGCAAATGTACACTCTAAACCCACACTCCCCGTTCGTACTATACTAATATCCTGGGTTCCAGACAGGTCTAGTACAATGATACCATGTGTTTTAGCGAACATTTCTTCGGTTATACCATTTTCAAATAGTTGTGAATCATGATATAGGGTTTGCATGGTCAACTCATACAATGTCCTATAGGATTTATCAAAAGATTGATTATAGAGTGGGATTCCATTTACTTTGCAGACAAGAGATGAAAGCCTAAACATTTCCAATTTATGAGGGCAGTCAGTCCATGATCCTATTGAACTAGCGCTTTTTACAAATGCCAGTGCTAATTTTGATGGAATTTCGCCATTGATAAAGGATGAGTCGGTGAAGATGCGTGAGCCTGTAGCAATATGACGTTGATTGGTGATTGTATGAGGAACAAGTAGTTTAATATTATTTCCACTAGCTCTCTTTTTTCCACTGCCAAAGTAACAGAACTCATAACCTGCTGCTTTCGTACATGTAGTATTTCCGAGGTGAGGGAGACAGTTACATCAGGATTGGCAGAAAGCTCCCTTCGTAAAATGAAATTAGATGGAACAAGCGACAATTTTATATCCACTTTAATATTAGATGGTAGCCATTGGGGTATATTAAATATTTCATGATATATTTTTCCAACTAGATGTAATTCACTAGTTTTAGCATTTTTAAGTGCATCTGTACTATCAGTGTTAGTAGTATATTCATATCCATTGGAGGTGCCTCTCAATTCCTTGCATGACTTGGACGTCATCAGCAGGAATTGCATATGGCTTGTATAATTTGAGAGATTGTTGCTTGTGCTCACCAGTGTGCCATTTATGTAGACACTGATTTGACGAAATAAATTATGTAATATACAATTTTCATAGGATATTCCATCGGCAAGAATTGGCAATGTATTGTCGGATTTCAGGCTTTCATTTATTTATAAGTGTTGAAGACATGTCCATAAAGTAGTCTTCATTGGAATAAATTTGAAAGTGGATATTATCATAGAGGGGTTGCTGTGGATAATATTGTTCATAGTAAATTTGCACTTTACTGAAAAAATACAAATGAATGTGCATTGTCAGTTTAATATACATTTACTGATATTTAGTAATCAAAATGTTAATATTATTTGATTTATTAAAGTTATAAAAGTAAAAACATTTATATTTTTTCAGTAAAGTGCAAATTTTGTTCTGGCCCTGGGAAGGCATAGGAGTTTTGCGCCCAACTTATATTAATTTCTGCTCGTTTTGAGTTTGACTCGGTTAATTATTGTAATTTCTGTTCGTTTTGGGTTTAATTTATTTATCAATGCTGATTCGTGGTAATTTCACGCTTGGTAGATTATTTGATTGTAGTTTTGCTCATTTTTTGTTTAATGGAGTTCTTTACTTTTCTTTGAAAAACTTATTTTGAGGAAAAAGTTTTTTCAATTAATCATAGTTAAAAACCATAGTTTTCACCCCCTCACACTTGAGAATATAAAAGAAACTTTATTGAAAGAAAGGTAAAGAAAAAAGGCTCTCTTTTCCCACAAGCTCTTTCAAAAGTACCTAAAAAATATGCACTCTAAAGGGCTGTTAGCATCCCCCTTCTACATAATTCCCATGTCCTAAAATTATCTCTTTTAATTTTGCAAATATTTCATTGCTTTTTCAGACCGTCTAGAATTACGCAAAGCCTGTAGCCTTAATCCTTTCAATGTCTAGCGACCACCCTTGTTTTTGTTAATTTCCTAACCTGACACGCGCGAAGGTTGTTTACGAAATCTCCCCTCTTGTTGGAGATTCAAACACAGTTTTTGTTTAAATTACAAGTGTGAAGATTCTGGTGGTTTTAAACACATCAAGGAGAAACCGCAAATTTGAGTAATAACTTCAATTGAACGAATGAAATGGCGATGAATGGTGGGACGGGGGGATGGGGTTTACGTAATGGAAAAAAGAGTATATTTGAAACAAAGTATGAAGATTTTTTTTGGGGGGGGGGTATACCCTGAATTTGAATTTATTGGACGGGTTGGGGGACTACAAAATATGATTTTATTTTGAAAAACCAAAGAAAATTTACTAAACAGAACTCACATTATAAATCTGTGTAGCTAAAACTTATAAATCCATAGTAATCGATGTGTGTTCCATTGTGTCGTGAAACAATATGTTACTTTAACCGCAAAGCATGTTCATTATAAACAAAATCTCAAGGTTGGATTGAGATGTAAGAGAAACCTTACGTTAATCCATTGACCTACAAATAGGTGCCAATGATCTTGTCCCGTTAGTGTTTCCGACTCCTTGATTGGCCTAGAAAGAGACACGTGATCTTGTTCCCCTTAGACGCTCTTATTTGACAAGGATGTAAACTTATGTCTGTATCCATTAGGCTTAGATACATCAAACAAGTTGACCAACAGACAGAACAGAACTATGAAACAACATCAAATCACATAACCATCAAACAACACAACCTGCCAATGATATAAAATTCTGTCTGTATCCATTAGGCTTAGAAACATCAAACAAGTTGACCAATAAACAGAACAGAACTATGAAACAACATTCATAACCATCAAACCACATAACCAACAAACAATATAAACATCAAACAGGTCTAGAAAGAGGTGTAGTCTTGTACCTACAGGGATTCTATGCATCTGATTGGTCTATAAATAATACTTTTACCAGGGACATTAAATCTCATCCCAAGATTTTACCAAGGACATTAAATCTCGTCCAGGCTTTTACCAAGGACATTAAATCTCTTCAATGCCCATATATGGATGTATATTCAGTACCTTATGATAGGTTCCTACTCTGAAAGCATATATTTTAAGCGATTTCAAAGCGACAGAGAAATAAAAAGTGGACTTTTGTGTAAAATAGGAATTGAATGTCATATTCAGAGTATAGGACTTATCTGGCTTAAGCTCAACTCCCGCTCCCAATTGCCCAAAGGTTAAATTCTACTCTTTAAAAGGCTACAAAAATGCAACTAAACTAATATTGATGCGATTTGTTAATTTTTGTGGTACCCCCCCCCCTCCAACAAAACACCCAAAACAATGCATCCGGAGTGATGGGTGCTACTGTGGATCATCCCCCACTCCCCCACACCCTTCGCTCAAATGTTCAATTCTATTCATAAGAAAAACTACGAAAATGCATATAAGTAGATTTTGATGCGTTTTGTTAAATTTTTTTTGTTAACACCTCCTTAAGAAAATAATACCCTCTCCCCCGAAAATAATCCTAGACATAGACATAAAAATAAACTAAACTGTTCACGAAACATGTTGTTTTCAATGAGATACAGTTTAGAGTTTGTAAAACGAAAGAAAAGTGAAAGACAGCGCTTTTTTTGTAAAAATTGATTCGTCCTGGGATGTATTTATTTTTTTTTACTTTGTGGTTAATGTTATAACAAAGAAAATCTACATTAATCTTTCAATTTATTATTAAATAAATAATAATCATTAAAAACTAAAATTCCTTTAACAATCAACATCACATCAAAGAAAAATTACACGTTAAAAAAAACAGTTTTATGTCTAAATTCTTCTTTTAATTTTATTTCCATTAAACATACTGAGCACTGGCACCTCTATTAACTTTTGAAAATCAATAGATTTATTTTTATAAGAAATCCATTTCTTTCTTTGGAGTGAAGTTTATCAATGACACATCTATTCGGCTCTTTCATTCATTTTAAGAGAATGTGTTTGGAATAAAAAATATTAATACATTTCAATCTGATGGAATTAGATTAAAAAGAAAATTAATGATAGAAGATAACGATAAAAGAGAAATTTCTTAAAATAGATATTGCTTTCAGTAAAGCGCAAATGACACTCGTGCTGTAATTGGAGTGCAAGGGGGAATACTTATCCCTTCACATATCTAGTAAAATCATTTCAAACAAGTAAAAGCAAAGTGAAAACATTTTAATGTATTTTGTTTTCAGTAAAGCGCAAGTTATTTTCTGGTCTTGAGAAGACATGGGGGTTTTCAGCCCTACTCTTGTCAATTTTTGCTCGTTTTGAGTTCGACTCATTTATTTATTGTGTCATTTAAATAAACAAAATACATTTAAAATGTTTCACTTTATTAACTTTAATAAATAAAGAACTATTAAAATTTTAAGGAACATATATCATTATATGTATATTAAACTGGCAATCCACAGTCATTTTTTTTAGTAAAGTGCAAATTATGTTCTGGTCTTGAGAAGCTATGGGGGTTTTCAGCCCTACTCATGTTAATTTTTGCTCGTTTTGAGTTTGACTCAGTTATTTATTGTAATTTATCTTCGTTTTGAGTTCAATTTATGTATTGATTGTGATTTGTGCTAGTTTTAAAATGGGAAGACGACTTTCTCGTTCATCTGTCAAGTAATTTCTGTTCGTTTTGAGTTTTAGTTGAATTTTAGTTTTATTTTTGTGTGAATTATAAGTTTATTATCGGATGCATTTTTAAAAGTTGTTTATATTAACTTTATGCTGATTCTTCATTAAAATGTCTGCTATTTATTTTACTCTGCTTTAGACATATTTTCGCTCTTTACTTTTGTTAAAAAAGACTTTAAAAAAATTTAAAAACAATAAATAGCCGAGTCAAACTCAAAACGAGCGAAAATTAAGAAAATTGGGGTTGATAATCCCACATGCCTTCCCAAGACTAGAAGTCTAGAACACAATATGCGCCTTACTGAAAACAAAACAGAAATGCCAACAAATACATAGATTCACGCATACAAACCGACAAAGACATGCACAGGGAGGAGCAAACACCGGACTATCATATTTTTTTATTGTTTGTTTTTCACACTTATCCAAATTTTTTGTCATTTTTAATTAAATAATTTATTTATTCAAGATTTCTTACTCTTTGATAATGCGGATTACGTTTCTATTAGTTGGACTATCATATTTTTTTTTGTTTTTTTTTCACTGTTATCCAAATTTTGTGTAATTTTTTTTTATTTGAATAATATGTTTATTCAAGATTTATTACTCTAGGATAATGCGGATTACGTTTCTATTAGTCGGACTATCATATTTTTTTTTTGGTTTGTTTTATCACTGGTATCCAAATTTTGTCTCATTTTTATTTAAATACTGTATTTATTCAAGATTTCTTACTCTATGATAATGCGGATTACGTTTCTATTAGTCGAACTATCATATTTTTCTTTTGCTTGAATTTTCACTCTTATCAAAATTTTGTATTAATTCTATTTGAAAAATATATTTATTCAAGATTTCTTACTCTATAATAATCCGGATTACGTTTCTCTTAGTCGGACCACAATATTTTATTGTATGTTTTTTCACTGTTATCCAAATTTTGTGTCATTTTTATTTAAATAATATATTTATTCAAGATTTTTAGCTCTATGATAATGCGGATTACGTTTCTATTAGTCGAACTGTCATATTTTTTTGTTTGTTTTTCACTGCTATCCAAATTTTTTATCATTTTTATTGAAATAATGTATTTATTCCAGATTTCTTACTCTATGATAATGTGGATTACGTTTCCATCAGTTGAATTATCATATTTTATTCACACTTATCCAAATTTTGTGTCATTTTTTATTTAAATAATATATTTATTCAAGATTTCATACTCTATGATAATGCGGATGACGTTTCCATTAGTCGGACTATCATATTTTGCTTTTGCTAGTTTTTTCACTGTTATCCAAATTTTGTGTCGTTTTTATTTGAATAATATATTTATTCAAGATTTCTTACTCTATGATAATGCGGATTACATTCTATTTGTCGAACTATAATATTTGTTGGTGTATGTTTCTTCACTGTTATCCAAATTTTGTGTCATTTTTATTTAAATAATATATTTATTCAAGATTTCTCGCTCTATGATAATTCGAATTACTTTCCTATTAGTCGAACTGTCATATTTTTTTGTTGTTTTTCACTATTATCCAAATCTTTTGTCATCTTTATTTAAATAATATATTTATTACAGATTTCTTTCTCTATGATAATGCGGATTACGTTTCTATTAGTCGAATTAACATATTTTATTCACACTTATCCAAATTTTGTGTCACTTTTTATTTAAATAATATATTTATTCAAGATTTCATACTCTATGATAATGCGGATGACGTTTCTATTAGTCGGAATATAATATTTTCTTTGTTTGTTTTTCCACTGTTATTCAAATTCTGTGTCATTTTTATTTAAATAAATATTTATTCAAGATTTCTTACTCCAAGATAATATAGATCACGTCTTTATTAGTTGGACTATCATATTTTTTTTTGTTTTTTCACACTTATCCAAATTTTTTTTGTCATTTGTATTTAAATAGTATATTTATTCAAGAATTCTTACTCTATGATAATGCAGATTACGTTTCTATTAGGCGGACTATCGTAGTTTTTTTACTCTTATCCAAGTTTTGTGTCATTTTTATTTAAATAATATTTGTATTCAAGATTTCTTACTCTATGATAAGGCGGATTACGTTTCTATTATTCGAACTATCGTAATTTTTATTTGTTTTTTCACTGTTATGCAAATTCTGTGTCATTTTTATTTAAACAATATATTTATTTGAGATTTCTTACTCTATGATAGTGCGAATTACGTTTCTATTATTCGATCTACCATAATTGTTTTCCCCTATTATCCAAATTTTATGTCATTTTTATTTAAATAATATATTTATTCGAGATTTCTTACTCTATGATAATGCGAATTACAATTCTATTAGTCGAATATATCTGTTTTGTTTATTTTTCACTTTTATCCAAATTTTGTATCATTTTTATTTAGATAATATATTTATTCAAGATTTTTAGCTCTATGATAATGTGGATTACGCTTCTATTAGTCGAACTGTCATATTTTTTTGCTTGTTTTTTCACTGTTATCCAAATTTTGTATCATTTTTATTTAAAAAATATATTTATTCAAGATTTCTTACTCTATTATAATGCGGATTGCGTTTCTATTAGTAAAACTATTATATATTTTTTTCACACTTATCCAAATTGTGTGTTATTTTTTATTTAAATAATATATTTATTCAAAATTTCTTACTCTCTGATAATGCAGATGAGTCTATTAGACGGAATATCATTTTTTGTTCGTTTTTTCACTGTTATCCAAATTCTGTGTCATTTTTATTCAAATAATATATTTATTCAAGATTTCTTACTCTAAGATAATACGGATTGCGTTGCTGTTAGTTGAACTTTCGTACTTTTTTTGTTTTTTCATACTTATCCAAATTTTGTGTCATTTTTATTTAAATAATATATTTATTAAAGATGTCTTACTCTATTATAAGGTGGATTGCGTTTCTATTAGTCTGACTGTAATATTCTTTCTTTGTTTTTTCACTGTAATCCAAATTTTGTGTCGTTTTTATTTAAATGATATTTTTTTTCAAGATTTCTTACTCTATGATAATGCGAATTACGTTTCTATTAGTCGAACTATCATAATTTTTTTTCAGTGTTATCCAAATTTTTTGTCATTTTTATTTAAATAATATATTTATTCAATATTTCTTACTGTTTGATAATGCGGATTACGTTTCTATTAGTCAAACGTTCATAGTTTTATTTGTTTGTTTTTTTCACACTTATCCAAATTTTGTGTCATTTTTATTTAAATAATATATTTATTCAAGATTTCTTGCTCTATGATAATACGGATTACGTTTCTATTAGTCAGACTATCGTATTTTTTTCTTTTTATTTCACTCCTATCCAAATTTTGTGTCATTTTTAATTAAATTATAAATTATTCAAGATTTCTAACTCTATGATAATTTGGATTACGTTTCTAGTAGTCAAACTATTAAATTTTTTGTTTTTTGTTGTTGTTTTTTCACTCTTATCCAAATTTCGTGTCATTTTTATTTAAATAATACATTTATTCAGGATTTCTTACTCTATGATAATGCAGATTCCGTTTCTATTAGTCGGACTATCATATTTTTGTTTGTTTGTTTTTTCACACTTATCCAAATTTCGCGTCATTTTTATTTAAATAATATATTTATTCCGGATTTATTCCTCTATGATAATACGGATTCCGTTTCTATTAGTCGGACTATCATATTTTTTTGTTTGTTTTTTCACACTTATCCAAATTTTGCGTCATTTTTATTTAAATAATATATTTATTCCAGATTTATTACTCTATGATAATACGGATTACGTTTCTATTATTCGGACTATCATATTTTTTCTTTGTTTTTTTCACTCTTATCCAATTTTTTTGTCATTTTTTAATTAAATAATAAATTGTTCAAGATTTCTTACTCTATGATAATGTGGATTACGTTTCTAGTAGTCAAACTATCATATTGTTTTTTTGTTTTTTTTTCACTATTATCCAAATTTTTGTGTCATTTCAGTTTAAATCATACATTTATTCAGGATTTCTTACTCTATGATAATGCGGATTCCGTTACTATTAGTCGGACTATCATATTTTAGTTTTTTTGTTTTTTCACTGTAATCCAAATTTTGTGTCGTTTTTATTTAAATGATATATTTATGCAAGATTTCTTACTTTATGATAATGCAGATTACGTTTCTATTAGTCGGACTATCATATTTTTTTTCACTGTTATCCAAATTTTTTGTCATTTTTATTTTAATAATATATTTATTCAAGATCTCTTACTCTATGATAATGCAGATTACGTGTCTATTAGTCGAACTATCATATTTTTTGGATTGTTTTTTTTTCACTGTTATATTTATAAACCTGTTACATGAAGCAATCACACAGCTAGTTTCAAATTAAGCTACGATGGATGACAATATTGAAATATATGTATAATTTTACTTTGATTGTATTATCTGCAAAAGTCACTATCATGATTTTACCCACTCGTGTGAGTCTAATGCAATCAATTTAGAGCATAAGGACTTTATAATAAATGAGATGAATCTGGAGGAGATAAACTCAAATAGAATGGAGATAACCTCAGTTATAGATTTGTGAAGTAAGAAACTTTCGGAAGAAATGGGTAGTATTACTACCCTATGAAAGCTCAAAATCACAACAATGGTTTCGGAAAAGAAGGTATAGCAAAAAAGAAAGAGATCACAACAAAATAACAAAGACCAAGAAACTCATGGTCCCACTAAAGGAAATCTTCACATTTCTTGATAAATAACAGAGAAGATTCTTATAAAAGAAATTTATCATTCTGGAAGAACCCCATTGGTCAATTTATGTCAAATCTCATTACTGATGATACTGATAAGAGTGTTTTGCAATTATTTGTAATAAAAATTTATTGCCCCCAATTGTAAATTATATATTTTTGAAGGGATCAACTAAACTACTTGGTAAATTCCAATTCCAAAATGAAATTTGAAACATCAACAGAATGTAACAGTATGAAGGTCAACCACGACACAACGTTATAGAAATATTCCAAGTCTATCATTTCAGTGAAAAAATTCCAAAATAAGCATTTATATATCAGAAGAATTTAACTATGACGAGGTTAATTACGACACAGCAATACAAAATATTCGAAGTCTTTTATTTTAACAAAAACATTCTAAAATAAACTTTGAAGCATCAACAGAATGTAACAGTGACGAGGTAAACCACGACAAAACACTAAAAGAAATTCCAAGTCTTACATTTCAACGAAAAATTCTAAAATGAACTTTGAAACATCAACAGAATGTAACAGTGACGAGTTAAACCGCGACACAACAATACAAAAAATATTCAAAGTCTTACATTTTAACAAAAACATTCTAAAATAAACTTTGAAACATCAACAGAATGTAACAGTGACGAGGTAAACCACGACAGAACACTACAAAATATTCTTAGTCTTACATTTCAACGAAAGAATTCTAAAATGAACTTTGAAACATCAACAGAATGTAACAGTGACAAGGCCAACCACGAGACCACACTACAAAAATATTCCAAGTCTTACATTTCAACAAAAAAAAATTCTAAAATGAACTTTGAAATATCAACAGAATGTAATAGTGACGAGGTAAACCACGAGACATCAATAAAAAAGTATTCCAAGTCATACATTTCAATGAAAAAATTCCAAAATGAACTTCGAAACATCAACAGAATGTAACTGATACATGGTAAACCATGACATAACACTACAAAAACCACAACACAACACTACAAAAACATTCCAAGTCTTACATTACAACCAAAAGAAAATCGAAAATGAACTTTGAATCATCAACAGAATTTAACAGTGACAAGTTAAACCAAGAGACAACACTACAAAAAAATTCCAAGTCTTATATTTCAACGAAAAAATTCCAAAATGAACTTTGAAACATCGACAGAATGTCACAGTGACAAGATAAACCACGGCACATCACTATAAAAATATTCCAAGTCTTACATTTTAACTATGAATTTAATTATGACATGGTAAACCTCGATATAACAGTACAAAAACCACGACACAACACTACAAAAATATTCCAAGTCTTACATTACAACGAAGAAAAAATCCAAAATGAACTTAAACATCAACCGTATAACAGTGACAACGTAAACCACGACACAACACTACAAAAAATATTCCAAGTATTAAATTTCAACGAAAGAAATCCAAAATGAACTTTGAAACAGCAACAGAATGTAACAGTGACACGGTAAACCACGAGGCAACACTACGAAAATATTTGAAGTCTTACATTTAAACGAAAAAATTTTAAAATTAACTTTGAAACATCAACAGGATGTAACACTGACAAGGTAAACCACGACACATCACTATAAAAATAATCCAAGTCTTACATTTCAACGAAAAAATTCCGAAATGAACTTTGAAACATCAACAGAATGTAACTGTGACATGGTAAACCATGACATAACACTACAAAAGCCAAGACACAACACTACAAAAATATTCCAAGTCTTACATTACAACGAAAAGAAATTTCAGAATGAACTTTTAAACATCAACAGAATGTAACAGTGGCAAGGTAAACCACGAAACAACACTAAAAAATATTCCAAGTAGAATATTTCAAAGAAAAAATCCAAAATGAACTTTGAAACATCAACAGAATGTAACAGCGACAAGGTAATCCACGAGCCAACACTACAATAATATTCGAAGTCTTACATTTCAACGAAAAAATTCCAAAATGAACTTTGAAACATCAACAGAATGTAACAATGATAAAGTAAACCACGAATATCAATATAAAGATATTCCAAGTCTAACATTTCAACGAAAAAATTCCAAAATGAACTTTGAAACATCAACAGAATGTAACTGTTAGATGGGAAAACCACGGCATAACAGTACAAAAACCATGACACAACATTAAAAAATATTCCAAGTCTTACATTACAACGAAAACAAAATAGAAAATAAACTTTGAAGCATCAACAGAATGTAACACTGATAAGGTTAGATACGACACAACACTACAAAATTATTCCAAGTTTTGTTTTTTAGGTATGATTGAACATAAGACACATGGATCCAAGAGATGAAAAAACTTTTCCATAGATGGTGACACCTTTTCATTACCTCAACTGCTGCCATCTTTACACCTATACTTATAGATGACAGCACACTCGGTCAGACACACAGGTATAGTGAGAGATACATGCAAAAAAGTTAGGTTTATTTAAACTTGCTTAGCGCGAACGCTAAGTGAGCTTAAATAAACCTAACATTTTTGCATATCTCTCTCACTATACCCGTGTGTCTGAGCGAGTGTCTTGTCATCTATAACTATAGGTGTAAAGATGACAGTAGTTAAGGTAATGAAAAGGTATCGCCATCTATAAAAAAGTTTTTTCATCTCTTGGAGCCGTGTGTTTTATGTTCAATCATACCTAAAAAAGAAGACCTGGAATATTTTTATAGGTGTTGTGTTGTGTTTTACCTTGTCAGTAGTTACATTTCTTTGATGTTTCAAAGTTCATTTTGGAAATTTTTTTTCGTTGTAATGTAAGACTTGGAATATTTTTGTAGTGTTGTGTCGTGGTTTTTGTAGAGTTATGTCGTGGTTCACCATGTCACAGTTACATTCTGTTGATGTTTCAAAGATCATTTTGGAATTTCTCGTTGAAATGTGAGGCTTGGAATATTTTTATATTGATGTGTCGTGCTTTACCTTGTCACTGTTACATTTTGTTGATGTTTCAAAGTTCATTTTGGAATTTTTCCGTTGAAATGTCTCTTGGTTTACCTTGTCACTGTTGCATTCTGTAGATGTTTCAAAGTTCAATTTGGAATTTGTTCGTTGAATAATAAGACTTGGAATATTTTTGTAGTGTTGCGTCATGTTTTAATTTGTTACTGTTACATTCTGTTGATGTTTCAAAGTACAATTTGGAATTTTTTCGGTGTAAAGTATGACTCGGAATATATTTGTAGTGTTGTTTCGTGGTTTTTGTAGTGATATTTTATGGTTTACCATGTCACAGCTACATTCTGTTGATGTTTCAAAGTTCATTTTGGATTATTTTTTGTTGAAATGTAAGACTTGGAGTATTTTTATAGTGATGTGTCGTGATTTATCTTGTAACTGTTACATACTGTATATGTTTCAAAGTTCATTTTTGAATTTTTTTCGCTGAAATGTAAGACTTAGAACATTTTTATAGCATTGTGTCGTGGTTTATCATTTCGCTCTTACATTCGGTTGATGTTTCAAAGCTCATTTTGGATTTTTTCGTTGAAATGTAAGAGTTGGAATATTTTTGTAATGTTGTGTCACGGTTTATCTCGTCACTGTTACATTTTGTTGATGTTTCAAAGTTTAGTTTGGAATTTGTTCCGTTGTAATGTAAGACTTGGAATATTTTTGTAGTACTCTTCCATTGTTTACCATGTTGGTGTTACATTCTGTTGATGTTTCAAAGTTCATTTTGGAATTTTTTCGGTGTAATGTAAGACTTGGAATATATTTGTAGTGTTGTGTCGTGGTTTTTGTGTCGTGATCATCTTATGGTTTACCATGTAACAGCTACATTCTGTTGATGTTTCAAAGTTCATTTTGGATTTTTTTTTTGTTGAAATGTAAGACTTGGAACATTTTTATAGCATTGTGTCGTGGTTTATCATTTCGCTCTTACATTCTGTTGATGTTTCAAAGCTCATTTTGGATTTTTTCGTTGAAATGTAAGAGTTGGAATATTTTTGTAATGTTGTGTCACGGTTTATCTCGTCACTGTTACATTCTGTTGATGTTTCAAAGTGTATTTTGGAATTTGTTCGTTGAAACATAAGACTTGGAATATTTTTTTAGTGTTGTGTCGTGGTTTATCTTGTCAATGTTACATTCTGTTGATGTTTCTAAGTTCGTTTTAGAATTTTTTTTCGTTGTTATGTAAGACTTGGAATATATTTGTAGCGTAGTGTCGTGGTTTTTGTAGTGATATTTCGTGGTTTACCATGTCACACCTACATTCTGTTGATGTTTCAAAGTTCATTTTGGAATTTTTTCGTTGAAATGTAAGACTTTGAATATTTTTATTGTGATGTGTCGTGATTTACCTTGTAACTGTTACATTCTTTTGATGTTTCAAAGTTCATTTTTAATTTTTTTTCATTGAAATGTAAGACTTTGAATATTTCTATAGTGTTGTGTCGCGGTTGACATGTAAGAGTTGAAATTTTTTGTAGTGTTTCGTCGTGGTTTACCTTGTCACTGTTACATTCTGTTGATGTTTCAAAGTCCATTATTGAATTTGTTCGTTGAAATTTAAGACTTGGAATATTTCTATAGTGTTGTGTCGCGGTTGAAAGGTAAGACTTGGAATATTTTTGTAATGTTGTTTTGTGGTTTACCTCGACTCTGTTACATTCTGTTGATGTTTCAAAATTTTATTTTGGAATTTTTTTGTTGAAGTAAGACTTTGAATATCTTTTTAGTGTTGTGTCGTGGTTTACCTTGTCACTGTTACATTTCGATTCTGCAACGCTCATTTTGGCATTGGAATTTACCAAGTAATTTATATGGTTCCTTTAAAAGTACAAAGTGAACACTTGGGGTAATCAACTTTTATTGCAAATATAACAGTAATGAACTCTTATAAGTATCATCAGTAATGAGATTAGAGATAAACTGTTCAATGGGAGTTGCTCCAGAATGATAAACTTCTTTTATAAAAATCTTCTCTGTTATTTCTCAAGAATGTGATGATTTCCTTTAGTGGAGCCATGATTTTCTCGGTCTTTTATTTTTTCGTTGTGATCTCATTCTTTTTAGCCATACCTCCCTTTCCATGACCATCGTTGTGATTTTGACCTTTCATAGGGTGTAATTTTACCTTTTCTTCCGATAGTTTCTTACTTGACCAATCTATAACTGAGTTTCTCTCCATTCTATTTCAGTTCATCTCCTCCAGATTCATCTCATTTATTAAAAAATCCCTAAGCTCTAAATTGATTGCATTAGACTCATACGAGTTGATAAAATCATGATAGTGGCATTTACAGATGATAAAATCACAGTAAAAAGATACTTCCATCTCAATATTATCATTCCTCGTAGCTTTATTTGAAACTAGCTGCGTGATTGCTTCAGGTAACAGGTCTATAAATATAACAATGAAAAAACAAACAAAAACTATGATAGTTCGACTAATAGAAACGTAATCCGCATTATCATAGAGTAAGAAATCTTGAATAAATATATTATTAAAATAATATGGACACAAAATTTGGATAGCAGTGAAAAAAGGCAAAAAAATATGATAGTCCGCATTATCATAGAGTAAGAAATATTAAATAAATATATTGTTTTAAAAAAAATTACACAAAGTTTGGATAATAGTGAAAACAAAATATGATAGTCCGACTAATAGAAACGGAATCCGCATTATCATACAATAATAAATCCTGGATATATTATTTAAATAAAAATGACACAAAGTTTGGATAATAGTGAAAAAAATGATAGTTCGACTAATAGAAACGTAATCCACATTATAATAGAGTAAGAATTCTTGAATAAATATATTATTTAAATAAAAAATGACAGAAAATTTGAATAAGAGTGAAAAAAACAAATAAAAAATTTGATAGTCCGACTAATAGAAACGTAATCCGTATTATCAAAGAGTGAAAAATCTTGAACAAATATATTATTTAAATTAAAATGACAAAAAATTTGGATAAATGTGAAAAAACAAACAAAAAATGATTATAGTTCGACTAATAGAAACGAAAAACACAATATCATAGAGCAAAAAACTTAAATGAATATATTATCTAAATAAAAATTACATAAAATTTGGATAATAGTGAAAAAAACAAGCAAACAAAAAATATGATAGTTTGACTATTAGAAACATAATTCGCATTATCATAGAGTAAGAAATCTTGAAAGAGTAAGAAAGTGTTAAAATTGAGAATTCAATTCGCTCGCTCATCCAACTCTCAATAGATGGGATCTGAGGACATTTTGATATCTTTTTCTTACATTTATATCTCTTAATGGAGCCACTATTCCTTCATACATACCTTAGTTGATAAGAAATTAATATTTCAAGCCTTTCTCTCTTTAAATAATTATTGCCTACACTACCAATTTGGTACTTCTATATTGTACCGACCACACTTATACATTTAAAATTCCCACGTTAAGTATATTCGTAAATCTAAATAATTACTCTCAAGATATCCTACCAAAATAAAAACGATTTTAATCAAAGGGTTCTCTCTCTGAATTCTATTGTCTTACTATTGAAAATTCTTCCTTATATTAGTTCTGGTTGCTATGAGCGCCTGTTAGGGCCTCTTGGTTATTTTTAGTTATCCATATTTGGAGCCACGTTCACCTGTAAATGTGTGTTCATGGTTGGAGCATAGAGGTATTGCTCTGGCTTGATTCCCTTTGTCTCCCATATTTGGTGTTCTACTGAAAGTTATAGGGTCTCAACTATTCAGGAGTTTCTCCATGTTAAAGTTAATAAAAACTTACTTGGAGAGTCAAAGTGATCTTGGACTTGGAAATTTGTCTTGGAGGCCCCATAGTTGTCTTGTTGTAGCAAAAGTTGCTAGAGGTCTGGGAATTTTGCGCCGATTAAAGAATTTTTTACCATTATCCGTTCTTCTATTACTGTACCATACTATTGATGCGCCTTATATTGCTTATGGTAGGGTTCTTTGGTCTAGTAGTTCTTATGCAAATTTTAAAAGGGTGCAGATTCTTCAAAATAAAACAGTACGTCTTCTTGGTAATTATGTAGAAAATTTCAATGATACGAGGGCTTAATATTGGTCAGATTCAAGACTATCAAGCTGCTGTTTTTGCGTATCGATGTTGGAAGTGTCTATGTCCTAAAGTTTTACTGATTGTTTTCAAGTATATCGTTCGCTCCACAGGTATGCGATTAGGAAGGCGGATAATTTTGTTGTTGAGTATCGAGACACCCCATATGCAGGTTTTGGAATTAGGTATTTGGCTCCGGCTATTTGGAATGATATTCCAGGGTCATTTAAAGTAAAGTTAAAGAAACATTTATTGGGAGAGGGTAGTTAATTTTGGTATTATTTGCTAGTTGAGAGTGTTTTTGTCCTTTTTTTGTTTTTTGTAAATGATTTTTGTTATTGCTTGAGAATAGGATTATTGCAGCCGTCTATAATCAGGCTTTTTGAGCCTTCCCTGGGCAATTATGTGTATATATATAAATAGTATATTTTTTTATTATTAATAAAGCAAATAAATTTCTCTAACATATGATCTACGTAGAGTCAAGATCAACTTGACTCTACATAGGATTGCATCCATGGCCATTAAAAAGGATGTGCTAAGTGAATTCAATACGGATAGACTGATGAATGATTTTTCAAACATGAAAGCTAGAAAAAATTATTTTTCATTATAAAAATTTTGTATGTTGAATTGTTTTTTAAGTAGTGTGTTCAACCGATAAATTGTGAATCATATTATGACTCCCCATTTTTAGTAAATCACCTAGTTGTTTATTGACATATTCTATTTTAATACTTAAGTTAAAATTATGCTACACAATAAAGGTTTATTTATTTTTATTGTTACACTTTTTCCTAGGAAACCCTGCACACCTTACTTTAATGGTGTTTAATTAAATTTCGATCTACCAGGAGGTCGCCATGTAATAGTCCGCTTACCCCAAAAAGCGTCTAGGGCCGGACCTGTCCATGGGTGGGAAACCTCATTAAGTGAATCTTACAAATAAATACAATATACAAATGATAATACCACAGCAAAAATAAGCAAACTAGCAGGAAAACAAAAAACTATCCAAGGGGGGTTCGACGGATATTCTGTAAGCTTAGAAAAAAGGTTATTTGTAGCATCAGGAGGATCTGGCGAGCTGTATCTCTCCTGCAGTACCATCCTAGTCCAAGAAGAAACTTTAAATATTTGAAATAAGCCCTCCTGATTTTTATTTTATCTAATTGGTTAAATATGTCCCAGAAATAGACCAGGTATTGAACATAAGGGGAGAAACAGTATTTCGGGCAATAACTAATTTCCAATTTGACTTTCGGGATGTACCAATACGTTATCCAAGGTTAACAAGTTCATTGTGTACCTTGTATACATATTTGTATACATTTAGTTGGATTGAACGAATGGCGGGAAGAACATTAGATTGCTAAAATTCAACCCTGCTTGGATCAAAACTACCTTTGCAGTCTTACCTTTCCATTTATTTCATTTTCTAATTAAGTTTATTTCATGACTTTGTCTCCCACGTTTAAATATCTGCATGTGGCGGTCAAGAAATCTACCAATGAAATGCAAACTCTTACTAAACAATTATCTTATCGATACCGTGCATTGCACAATTGGTTTAGGCAAATCAGTGTCTACATACGTGAGTACTAGCAACAATCTATCAGACTTTACGGGCTACATGCAGTTCATGTTGATGAATCTGGAGTCTTATAAGAAATTCAATAAAAAAACACGTTTTTTCAACTGAAAGTAAGGAGCAACATCAAAACTTGAAACGAAAAGAATTTTTGCGTATCTGAGGGGGGTTTCCCATTCCTAAATGCCTTGCTTTTTACGTTAAAGTTTCTTAACATTTATAAAAGCTTTTTATTCTTACTAAACCGACCTTGCGTTTCAGGAGACATTGTTAAATAATGGCAAAAAATTCAAACTTTAGTGTAAAGCGCGAGGTATTGAAAAATGGGAAATCACCTTTATATACGTAAAAATTTCTGTTCGTTTTGATGTTATTCCTTCCTTTCAGTTGAAAAGAACTTGTTTTTTAATTAATTTCTGATTCTTTTTAAGTAATGCTGGGAAATCCAGCTATCCCACCACGGAAAATTTCTTCCCCCCACAGATAGTCCCACTATGGAAAATTATTTTTGTCTAAAATGCCCCCTCTCCCACCAGGAAAATTTATCATAGACAATTAAATTCTAGCTGAAAATTCAGCAAGGAAAATTTTTGGCTGACGATGACTGATGAAATTATTTCCTTATTGCACTTTCATTTGAGAAAAACTTTAGTTTTTTCTTTGCTTTTAATATCATGCCGGTGTGGTAAAGCTTTCTAACTAAGTCAATTTGGAATTTAGTAAAGATATTACGACGCAAATACAAAGTTTAGAAATACCACTTCTATTAAGATAAGGAACATATCCTGCCAAGTGTCTGCTTAACGGGAAATTGAGAAATCACCACATCCTAGCTATTGTGTCGGATGGGTCCATGAAGGCGTGGTTGCTAAAAGTGTATAAAAGATTGATTTTATTGGAAGGGGTAAATTGATACCAATTTTATGCAGGAATGACCTCTGGTTCGCTGATTTAGAAATACTTTGGAACATCGCCAAGTCATTGTACATGCTAAAGTATCATATTATATCTGATTGTAGTTTTTTGAGATTTCCGGTCTACATGGGACTGCCAGGTTCTATAGAATGAATATCTTTTTTTACAACTTGCCTCGTTAAGTTATTACAAAATAAGAGTCATGTATTATAGCCAACCTCTTTTCAATATAACTTTAGTCCATTGACAACAACCAGCTGAGACCTCTCTCTAGTCAGGAAATAGTATAAGGCACACTAACTAAGAGTAAATACCAAAGAATTAGTTTTCATCTTCTTTACGAAGGGAGAATAAAAGCGTCTACCCAACATCCACTTAAAGACAATAAAAACCACCTTACCACAACTGGTGGCATTGCGGAGAAATAGGGCAAAGTCGACTAAAAAAGATTGCAAAATAATAAAGAAAAATCGAAATAACCTTATCAGAAGGGGAAAGCACATAGACTTCGCTTTTAGTGGCACTAAAATTAGCAAAAATTCGGGCAGCTTTGCTTCAACTTTGGCAGTTAGAAATAGATCTTTGTCCCCACAGAGACGTAGGTAAAATTGAAAAAATGATAAAAGACCTCAATTAAAGATTGTAAAGTAAGATAAAAATACAGTATTTTGTCCTTAGGCAGTAGAAACAAATGTATAATTTTCATTTTGTATATTGTTAGTACTGACCACAATTCAATAATGCCACACGTCATCGATAGCTAATGTAATCTTACCACGAACTAAAAGAATAAGATGGAAGGTAATACGTAAAGAAACAAAATCTAGGTGAGCTAATGAAACGTTTATAGAAAAGAAATGATTTTTAACAGATAGAAATTAAATAGGGTCCTTATTCTGTTTTATTACATGTACAGGCTATAGCCTTATTATTCAAGGATAACACTGCTACAATTTAGCAAAGGAAACACATAAATTGTGGTCCGAACAACTATAGGACAAAAGCTGCTATTACCGACTGTTTTAGGGATAGACGAGTTTCAAAACATGGCCTTTAATTATATAATAAGCATTAGAATTCCCTGTGTTAAAGCTTATCTTAGTACAAGGCTAGTTTTCTAGTTTCAAAAATAAAGGGAGAGAAAAGATGAATATATGTGTAGTTAAAACGGTTGAGGCAAGGGACGAAAAAAAAGAGAAAAGTAACCTTATAATTAAAAAATAGGTTTTTAAGCTTAGCAGAAGTCACTTAAAGAAGTGAAAAAAAAAGAATTGTTGCCCATCAGAGATGCAAATTCTGCACGAACCAAGAAATTCGGTGAGAAAAATCGATAATCATATTAAATTAAGACATGGGGATTGGCATTAAAGGGGTCTTTTTCGCCCACACAAAGAGCCTTCATTTGCATCACGTTATGAGAAACAATTCGAATTCTGAATCAGCTGTATAACCTGAGCCCCAAGAAGGTTCAAGTTTGAATTTTAAACTATGGCTACTGTTGAGTCATATAAATTTAACACAAGCCAGTGTTTGAAAACTGTTATGCTTGTTTGTATAAAATATAAGGCCAGGTTCGGACAACGAGAGAAGACAATGCATCCTTTTAGGATAAACGGAATTAATAATTCTGGTCAACGCATATGGTTTCTCAATGGAGAACCCTTCTAAAATCTTATATATTTACAAATCAGTACATTTTAGTAAAACGGACAAAATAAAAAATATAAGTTGAAAAGAAGCTATTATAATAGAAAACTTGCAAATAAAAGGATGTATAGTCGATTCATCCCTAACGAAATAAAAAAATATCCAAAAGTTATTTCATTAATCCATTGACAGATATTGACACAAAACGGAGAAATTTACCAACAGATCAAGCCAGCTGTAAACAGGGCAGCAAATAAATCACGTTCTGCCGCAAGATCCCGCAGCCATCTTCACAATTCGGGAGCTTAATGTGAAAAAAACTCACGTATGTAAGCACAAAATTTTACATTATAAAAGTGCCACAGAAGTAGATAATTTAAAATTAACAAACGATTTCTCATTTTATACCAATTCTTTGTTATCAAAAAGTAATTTCCGCTTTAACATAATTAGTCTCTTCTAAAAATCTGCGGAACATATTAGAATTTTATAGACGTAATGAATGAGACCGAAATTAGAGTTGTGAATATTATGGCTGGAAAAATATTTACCACCACGTAATCGCTAAAATTGTAATTTAATAGGACAAATCATTGTTTAAAATACGAAATTTTGAACTGGAAAGACCTTAAAAAAGAGAACAAGCTTCTAATTTCATACAATAATTTGGGAAAAAGTTGCACCTCAATAGCAGAATCCGCGCAAACTGTTCGTGACATGTATTATCTTTCTATGGGCTTATAAAAAATATGTATCTTTCCCTTGATAATTCCTAAGGCTGATGAATTGAAGTAAATTCGGTTACGATTAAGGCAAATACGTCGCGCGAAAATCTAAATAAAAGTGCTCTAAAAATCAGTTGAAAAATACAGTACGTTTCGAACACAAATAAACACTTTCGGACGAGAACCGAAATTAAAATACAATTAAATAAAATCGAAAACATTCAAGCGTTGGGAACATATAGGACACATACGGACCATTTTGCTTAAAGAATAATGAATAAAACATGAAACTGAAATTAGTTAAACTCTATTACTGAAAAGCGGCAAAACTTGAAAAACTGACCATTGAAGTAAACATCAGAATAAGAAAGGTTCAATTGAAAACATAGCAACGAAATTAAGAAACATTAAACGGTAGTAAACTCGTTATAGCGCTATTGAACTGACCGAACAAGACTAGAATGATTGTTACTGAATAAGTACAGTAAGTAGCAAAACTTGGAGCCAGCAGTGGTTAACTCCGAGATAATAGTATGGAAAAATGCTCAAAGTAGACAGGAAAAATTTTGCTCTCTTATGTGGGAGTCGTTTTTGGAAAAATGACTAAAATGGCATGAAAAATTAAAAGAAGGCACATAAGATCCTTAAGGACTTAAAGTTGAAGTTGAAACCTAAGACAGGACCACTAAAAGTTGGGAAGTTAAAGTAAAAATAATCATTGTAACTTGTATATCGAAAAATAAATTACTGTGTGCCATGAAGGCAAGGTATTTTCTGCAGAAGGGCCACTTTTTTTGATGAAAGAACGGCCAAAGGAAAAACGGTGGCCACAAAAAAAGTAAGGAAATAATATAAACAAATTATTAGTCTGTGTGTAGCTTCACAATAGTCTTCGTAGCTGTAGCCAATGACAAGAGGATTCATAAAGATGTAATGCTCTGTCAGAAAAGAGAGCTGCTAGACAAACCATCAGACAACAGGCGAGAGTCAATTGCTAATGGCCTAACAGGTATAAGGTGAGCGACTAAAATTTTTAACCTATCAGATCTAAGCTGTAAATGGAGCATTGTCCCAAAAGGACAATAAAGCTGAAAAAAGAGATTACAGACAAAATCATCTTTTTGTAACTGTCTCAATCACCTGAAAATTCAATAAGAATTAAAAAAGCTCAAAAGTTTGAATAAACAAACAGACTTATTATAAGCTAAAAACAGTTAATGGCACAAGTGGTTCGAAGTAGAACCAAAGTTGTAAAACAAAGATAAGAAAATGTATATTGTCATATATGGGAAAGTTATATAGTGGTAACAAATATTGTTGAGAAAATATATACAGTTATAAAGATATTTTGAAAACCCTTCATAAATATGGAACTGTTATCATATAAAGAAAAAATTGTAAATATGTAAATTTTAATAGCAAAATCATGTTATATGAACTATTGCCAAGCCCTTAAATAGAGGCTAATCACAGTTTTCAATTATACTGTATAAATCTATTTGTTGGAGTTGATTTTTTTTTGTAAATATTTTAATTTGCAGTTAAGACTTATCAGATAAAAGTCTTGACGGACTTATTTAAAAGTTGTAAAAAGAACAAATATTGCAGTGATTAAATAAATTATTAGGGTATAATTATTATTTGTTTTTAACAGTAGGTTATGTATCAACATAACTTCTGTAAATATAGATATATATATATATATATATATATATATATATATATATATATATATATATATATATATATATATATATATATATATATATATATATATATATATATATATATATATATATATATATATATATATATATATATATATATATATATATATATATATATATATATATATATATATATATATATATATATATATATATATATATATATATATATATATATATATCCTAAACAATCCATGTAAATATAGTGAATTAATATGTTCAGTATTTGTGTTTGTTATTTTTATATCATTCAAGAAGTGTTTCACATTAATACTTTATAAGCAATTAACAAAACACGAATTGGAATTAATTCCAATACTAGTCTATACCGTGTTTTAGTTTTTTAAATGCCTTAATTTTTAACCAGTAGTTAAATATCCTATCTAGTTTTGCGACTTAAAAAAATACTTGTGTAAGTTATTACACAATGCTTGTATATATGCTATGTTTTTATTTTCTTTAAGTTTTAACTAGTGATTTAATGTTATATATGAATTTTTGACTTCGAGTCAACGCATAAATATTTTTTTTATTGGGAAAAAATCTGTTAAGTGATGAATAATTCTATATTAAGTCGAAGAGGATGATGAAACAAGTCGCCAGCAAGAAACATAATGTTTCTATTTAAGCAGCGTTATGTGTAGATTAATTAAAAGAGAGAAAAGTAATCAAAAGTAATTAAACTTTGCAAAATTGAGTGTTTCTTTCTACTATATATGTAAAACTTTATGCCTTACGTATATTCTAATGTGAATATTTATTTTAGATACAGCCTTAGTTTTTTTTTGGAAATCAAATTTTTCGTAACATCCTGTCGGATCCATTTTTTCAATCATATTTTTTGACTCATTTTTGGAAAGTAACAAATTTCGAAGCCAGTTCAAATGTAACCTGATACTAACATCTCATTCCATCAGAAATCAAACCATACCTGATCAACTGATATTTTGGAAACTGTATGCAGTATTACAGACTTTGCTACAAGTTCATCGTAGAGTGAGATAAAATCAGAACTTAATTTAGGCCTAGAGAATGTGCTACATAGCCTCAAAGGCTTTACATTATTGAAATATGTGAAAATGCTTTGTGCTGAAAAAAATATGTGAAAATTTAAAAACCAAAATTGTTATGTGTAATTTATCCAAGGCATTTCTAAATCTGAAAAATAAACGGTATATCAACCACATAACCCAGATAAATTAAATTATTAATGGGAATTAAATTTAAACTCAAATAATTTGTAAACGTTTTTAATATAACTTGAAATCTAATTTAAGCAGAACCACTAATATTATGCTTAAGCCCCTTGGGGTCAAGATAAAACAGAAGATGCATATGAAAAGGGTAAAAAGAGTATTTTTTCAGTTCTAGAGACAGAGAAAAAGAGAAACAAGGATGAATTTCAAATTGAAATCCTTCGACAAAAAAGAACATGGCCTAGATTGGACCAGAACCATGACCCTAAGGAAACCCATTGAGGGTATATGCATATAATGACCCAAAGATGGCAGCATAATAGCTGTAAACAAAATTAAGTTGTTTTAAAAGTAAAATATTGAGAGTTGGGACAACTCTTCTTTAAATAGAAGGTGTGGTTGATAAAAATGTATAAAGATACATTTTATGGGAAGGGGTAGACTGATACTAACTTTATGCCGGACTGACCTCTGGTCAGTTGATTTAGAAATACTTTGGAATATTGTCGTATTATTGTAAATTTCTGATACTTGTTGTCTCCCTGGAACCACCAGTCCCAGTGGAAATATACATATTATTATACCTTGCACCGGTATATGTTAGATAAATAAAAGTATTGTATTATAGCCAGCCGCTCTACAATCTACCTTCAGTCCCTCGAACATACCCAGCTGATACGCCTCACTAGTCAGGTCATAGCCTAAGGCACGCTACCAAAGTTTAAATACCTCAGGGCCAGAGTTTATCTCCCCTATAAAGGAAGAATAAAGGTATCTACCACTAAACCACTTAAATACCATAAAAACCACCTTACCACACCGGAGATATCCCCCTCCATGAAAAAGTTTTCCCAGAAAACCCCCTCCCTATCATATAGTAGAAAGTTGCTCCCGGAGAAAATTCTCTCTGGAGAAAGAATCCTGTAGACAATACCACATGGAGAATTTCTCCCGTGGAAAATCTCTTCCTACAGGAGAGATACTCTAGACAATTCCAGTAGTATGGGGATAATTGAGCCAGCTGCAGCCCTATCCCTTTTGCATCTGAAGATTTTTGGAGTTGCAAACACATCAAAATTTTTGTTTTTGTTGTTTTTTCTTCAATATGTTTTTCAAGACGTTTTTTGTTCAAGGTGTTTTTTCAAGATTTTTTCCTTCAAGACATTTTTCAAGACGTTTTTCAAGATATTTTTCTTCAAGTCATTTGTTTTCTAGACGTTTTACAAGATCTTTTCTTCAATATGTTTTTCAAGATTTTTTTTTTCAAGATGTCTTTAAAAAAAATTTCTCTTCTAGATTTTTTTCCTTTGATTTTTCCATCAAAATTTTTTTCTTCGATATTTTTTTGTTCTTTGATTTTTTCTTCAAGATTTGTTTTCATTAAATTTTTTCTTCAAAATTTTTCGCTTCAAGATTTCTTCCTAAGGATTAATTCTTAAGTTAGATATGTTAATGAATTTTTTATCTTTAAAGGTAAGAGACACAAGGACAGCATTCTTTGTGCTAAAAAAATTTGAAACATAATTTTCCTTTCAAAGGTCAAGGGCACATGAATGGGACTTTTTTTCAAGAGTCAAAAGGATAGTCAAGATTTTTTTTTCAAATTTAAAAAAAAAGGAAAAAAAATTCTTAATTCAGAGAATATACAAAGCAGAATGTTTATTCAAAATTCACAGAGGTGAATAATTTTTTTTCAAGGACTAGAGACACATGAACGTGAATTACATGTTTTTTACTAAAGTCTGAGAGATATGAAGAGTATTTTATTCCAAGATCGCACACGCAAAATATATTTTTTTCAAAGGTCAGAGACACGTAAATGCAGTTTTTTAGGGACAAGCTAACTGAACTCAAACGAACCTAACTTAAAAGCAGTTAGCCTAATCTAACCTAGCTTAAAAGTCGGTAATTTTGCCATCTATAACTATAGTGGAATAAATGGCAGCACAGAAATGGCACATGGAAAAATGGCAGTGGAATAGTATATTGGAATTAGGTTAGTAAAAAATGTCGCCATCTAGGACTAAATGAATAGATGGTAGAAGTAGAGATGTGACATAATAAAATATATTCTCATGTTACTGAAACTCACTTGATATTATCAAATATTAGTAATTTTTCTTTATCAAGATGGTGTGAAAGGGTTTTATTTTTCTTTGCAAAATTCAAAAGGAATGTTTTTATGTAATGACGTTTCACATAAGACAAAACGAAATTCATTTTTTTCTTGAAGAAAAGGTATCTTGATGATAAAAACCATTAAAAATCTGTTTTGGCACTTTTTTTTAATTTAAAGAAAATGTCGTTATTTTGTCTAATTTTGAAAAATAAAACTTTCACGTTTCAGACCCTTGAACAAAATCCGTTTGCATGTTGCTGACTTTGGAAAAAATTCTGTTCATATGTCTCAGACTTTGGTAAAAATCCCCTGTGGATTGGCCTTCACCTGTGTCTGACTTTTTAAAAACAACCCATTTATTTTTTCTGATTCTTGAAAAATTTCCGAAAATCCTGTTAATATATCTCTGAATTTTGGAAAAAAGCTCGTTGAACGTTTGGATTTTGAAAAAATTTTTGCTTTGCTTGTTTTTTTCTCAATTTGATTAAAAACCCCTTTCAAATTTTTCTGAGTTGAAAAAAAATTCCTTTCATTTGTCTCTGACCTTTGAAAAAAAAATCTGTTTTGCACATCTTATAACTTTTCAAAAAAAGCAATTTTTGTCTCTTACTTTTGAAAAATAAAAAAAGAATCATTCACATGTATCTGACTTCAGAAACAATTTTGAAAAAAAAATCTTAAAGAAAACAAATCTACTTTTCCACGCTTTTTTAAAACTTTTTAAAAGACAAAAATCTTGTTCTTCTGTCTGACTTTTCAAAAAAAAATCGTTCACACGTTTGACCTTCGAAAAAAAATCTGGGTATGTTTTTGACTTTGGGAAAAATCCTCTTCATGCGTCCCAGACTTTGTTAAAGCCCTTGAAAATTTCCATTCACGCGTCCCAGACTTTGGAAAAACAACCCATTTATCTTTCTCTGACTTTTGAAAAATTTCTGAAAATCCTGTTAATGTGTCTTTGACTTATGAAAAAGTTATTTACGTGTCTCTGACCTTTGAAAAAAATATGTTATGTGTATATGATCTTGGAATAAAATTTTGTTCACCTATTTCAGACTCAGGCAAAAACCTTGTAATTCAAGTTCATGTATCTCTAGCCCTTTAAAAAAATTCGTTCACATGTCTGACTCTTGAATAAACAATCTGTTTTACATGTTTTTCTTATTTCGAAACAATTTTTGTTTTGTTTTTTTCTTAAACTCGAAAAAAAGTTTGAAAGAAAAATTCCATTTGTATGTTCTTAGCTTTTTCAATACAAGTTTTGTTCTTTCCTACCTTTGTAAAATAAAAAAAAACATTCACGTGTCTTACTTGAGGAATAATCTTTAAGGAAAAAATCTTGAAAAGAAATTGTTCTTGTGTCTCTTGCTTTGCAAAATGAAAAAAACTCATTCACACATCTGACTGAAGAAAAATGTTAAATAAAAAAATCTTCAATTAAATTATCTCGAAGAAACAAAAGTTTGAAGAAAAAGATCTTGAAGGAAAAGAAATCTTGACAAAATAAAATCCTGATGCAAAAAACATGTTTGCACGTATTTTTTAAACTTGAAAGAAAAAAATATTGTTCTTCTGTCTGACTTTGAAACATGAAACTCTTTCACGTATCTGACCCTTAATAAAAATCTGTTTGCATGTTTCAGACTTTAAAAAAAATCCTTTTCATGTGTCCCACACTTTGATAATACCCCCTAAAAATTTCCACACATGTGTCTGTGGCTTTTGAGAAACGGCTTATTTGTCTTCTGTGACTCTTTAGAAACCTCTGGAAGTTCTGTTAGTGTTTCCCTGACTTATAAAAACTGTATTTACGTGTCTCTGAACTTAAACCAAAAGAAATATGTTATGCTTGTATGATCTTGAAATAAAACCTTGTTTATCTCTCTTAGACTTTGGTAAAAACCCTGTAATTCACGTTCATGTGTCTCTAGCCCCTGAAAATAAATCGTTCTTATACCTTATTTTTGAAAAAAAATATGTTTTATATGTCTTTCTGACTGAAAAAATTATGTTTTGCTTTTTTTATTAATGAAAAAATCTCATTCACATTTTTCTGACTTAAAAAAAGTCCTTTTTATGTGCCTTTGACGTTTTGAAAGAAAAAATTCTGTTTTGTATGTTTTTAGTTTTTTTCAAAAAGATGCTCTTCTTGTGTCTCTTTTCTTTGAAAAATAAGAAAAACTTCATCACGTGTCATGCTGAAGAAAAAAATCTTAAGAAAAAAATTTTTAAGAAAAAAATCTTAATGAGAAAAATCTTGAAGAAAACATGAAGAAAAAATTTCAAAAATAAAAATCATGAAGGAAAAAATCTTGAAAAAAAAATCTTGAAAAAAACAAAATCTTAACGAAAAAAATCTGGTTTTTTCACATTTTTTACTTTTTGAAAACTTCCTCGTTCTTGTATCTGACTTTTGAAAAATAAACTCGTTCACGTATATGACCCTTGAAAAAAATTCATTTTTTGCTTCTGAATATGGAAGGAACCCTGTTTATATGTTTAAGGCTTTGGTAAAATCCCCCAAAAATTTCCATACAAATGTCTCTGACTTTAGGAAAACAGCCCATTTATTTTCTCTGACTCATGAAAAACTTCTAAATATCTTGTTAATGTGTCTCTGACTTCTGAAAAAACTCATTCACCTCTCCGACTTTTGAAAAAACGTTCTGTTTGGATCTATTTCTGACTGAAAAAAAATCTGTTTTGCTTTTTTTTTAATTGGATAAAATCTCTGTCGCATGTTTCTGACTTGACAAAAAGTCCCATCCATTTGCCTCTGACCTTTGAAAAAAATCCTTTTTTGAATTTTTTATAACATTTTGAAAAAAAACTTGTTTCTGTTTCTTTTGAAAAATAAAACTCATTCAGATATCTCTGACTTAAAAAAAAACCTTTAAGAAAAAAAATCTTGAAGAAGAAAATCTTTTAGAAAAAAATTTGAAGAAAAATATTTCGAATTGCTTACATTTGTTTGCTTAAGCTATGCGATATCTGAATGTCTGAAAGATAACCAAATCCTAGTTGCAGCCTTCTTGGATTTCCAAAATACATATGATAATATCCAACATCCACTCCTACTGCAAAAATTATCAAAAATGGGCTTTCCGCTACCTGTAGCAAATTTTTTTAAAAGTTACCTATTCGAACGCTCTTTTGTTTTTCAAGTAAACTCCTACATCTCTTCTAAAAAGCCTGTCTCCAAAGGTTTCCTCAAGGTGCTGTCCTCAGGTGTCTCCTGTTTTCTCTTTATTTATTGGATCTGAATTTAACCTATACAAATATTCAGTTTACAGATGATTTAGTCCTCTGGTCTACCTCAAATAATTTTGAACTGGCCCAATATAAGTTACAAAAGTGGCTTTATGCCTTTGAATGTTTCTCCAACAATTCATGCCTACCCACCACCCCATATTCAGCTATACCATCAAATACCATCAAATTCAGCTATAGTACAGTTTCATAATAGGAGAAACCCCCAATCTGCTTTATTAAACCTGAATGGTGTTGTCATTCAAGAGCAACAGCACATCAAATATCTAGGCCCCACTCTGGACCAAAAACTAACTTTCAGGCTACATATTGAAAATGTGAGAAGAAAATGCCTCATGAAAATGCGCAACTTACAAAGGCAACTTAATGCGCCTTGGGGTTGCCATGAAAAATCTTTAATAAATTTCTATAAGACTTATATCAGATCTCAGATTGATTATGGACTAATTGGCTATGGCTCATGCTCAAAAACCCTATTATGCAGTCTGGAGACTCCCCAAAATACTGCGATCCGTGCCATACTTGGCCTCAGGAATCACACCAAAACCAACTTCCTCCTCAGCGAAAGCGGTCTCACTTCTATTACTACGCGTAGAGAAAACCTACTCGCCCACTACTTTACAAAAATTGAAGGTAATTGCTCCCATAGATTACATGATTGGCTAAGAAACCCTGGTACACGGGAATTTGCGACCACCAAAATGACCTTCCCATACCTTCATCTTCTTTACTTCAAATATACCCCTGGATACCATCCTGGGCTAACCATTACCCAGAAGTGAACCTTGCGGTTTGCGCCAGCTATTAAGGCAGATCTCTCCCTTGCCTATGTAAAATCATTATTCCATGAATTTGAGTCTCAGAGATATAACCACCACCTCCCAATTTTTGTGGATGGCTCAAAAACGGAATCTAGGACTGCTTGTGGAGTCCACTTCCCATCTTTATGTATAGCAGCTACAGAAAGGCTCCAAAATGATGTGAGTATCATGACAGCCGAAATAGCTGCCATCAACATTGCATTGGAAACAATTATAAAGATGCCGAACCCTCCAAGAAACACTCCTCTTATAATTTATTCCGACTCGAAATCAACCCTTGCCTCAGATATCACCAGAGTATTCAGAACACCCAGACAATTATATCTCTTCCACCTGATACTATTGAACCAACTACTTTAACAAGGTATATCCACAAAATTCCAATACATCCCAAGTCATATGGGCATTAAAGGAAACCACAAGGTAGACGAAATAGCTAAATCTGCCCTTCAGTCTGAAATAATATCTGGAAGGCCTATCCCAGTAAGAGATATAAACCATTGGCGCCTTAAAATTCATCTAGCAAACCAAAGCCCACCAAACCTTTCCATTTACATCCCGGAAAGACTCAAAGATGTACTACAGAATACGATCAAATGCTACTGGTCTTAAGTGTCAAACTTATCATTTCCAAAAATCAACCACTTCAATGATAATAAGCCCTCTTTGCCGCCTATGCCAAACCTATGACAAGACCATCAACCACGTTCTTTTTTGTTGCCTTGTGGTAACTCTCAACCATAAAAGAGAATGGCTAACTTTATCTGCTATATTCAAGCGCCTTAAGCTAACTCCTAATATTGACCGACTAACACAAAGCAAACTCTCTGCAATCGATGATGCTGAATTGTTCAAAGCTGTATTTAACTGCCTGCTAAATCTACAGACGAAATAGATAAATCTGCCCTTCAGTTTAAAATAATATCTGGAAGGCCTATCCCAGTAAGAGATATAAACCATTGGCGTCTAAAAATTCATCTAGCAAACCAAAGCCCGCCAAACCTTTCTCCATTTACATCCCGGAAAGACTCAAAGATATACCACAGAATACGATCAAATGCTACTGGTCTTAACTGCCAAACTTAGCATTTTCAAAATTTAACCACTTCCATGATAATGAGCCCTCATTGCCACCTATGCCAAACCCATGAGAAGACCATCAACCACGTTTTTTTGGTTGCCTTGTGGCAACTCTCAACCATAAAAGAGAATGGTTAACTTTATCTGTTATATTCAAGCGCCTTAAGCTAACTCCTAATATTGACCAGCTAACACAAAGCAAACTCTCTTCAATCGATGATGCCGAATTGTTCAAAGCTGTCTTTAACTGCCTGAATATAGGTGGTTTCATCAATGATATATAAATCCTATTATTTAACAATAATAGGCTAATTTTTACATTTAATTTCCCAGGATGCCCCTGACATAATCAGACGATACGAAAAAGGTTAAATGGATCTATTCAAAGCCTATAACTGAAGAGAAGAAGAATGGAAGCATCCAAGTAAGCTTGTGATTGCAGAAGGCACAGTGATACGAACGTATATGACCTTTGGTGGAAAGCGTCAAACCCAGTGTTGCCAGATGGACTAGTTTTCCGCCCCTTGGGCTTTTTTTATCCGTCAGGGGTGGGCTGAATTTTGGAGTGAGCGTGGGGCGGGAACGTGGGCTTTCTCTATAAAAAAAAATGAGTTAATTTTGGGCTTATTTTGACTGAAAGCTCAGAATCGTCCTAAAATTTCAAAATAACTGTGGCTCAGCCATGGCTATACAACAAAGTGACAAAAGCCCCTCTAGGGAATTAATTTCCGCATAGCTGAGATGGCTCTGTGTTTAAGGTCTTGGGTTAGGATGCAAAGAGAATAGTGCCAAATTAAGGGAATATACGTGTATAGTTTCTTTTTCTAATTGCTATAAGGAATTTCATTGCTGCTGAGATTAAGGCAAGACTTGAATATTATGCAGATCTATCCCTTTTTTTATATATTTGACAGATTTCCTGGCCCAACCTTTTTGTGGCCTAAGCTAGGCTAAGTCTAGAATTGGGGCTTTTGCAAAAAAAATTATGTTAAGAAAATAATTTATACTTTGTAATATAGAGATTAGCCTAGTTGTAATGGTAAATGCCTAGGGAAGGAAGCATGTTAACAAAACAGTTCATACGGTACTTGATAATATACAGAAAAAATTATTACTGATATCTTGTTTGTAGCACTGCTACACATTACCCCCAGGCCCTCCCCCTTAATATGCAAATATATAGCTGAAATTTGTCCAGTGTGCCAGTAGATTTAATCAAGTGTGACGAAGCAAGAACCAGAAAAACAAGTGATGGGTGGCAGAATGTATTGGGAATATATAATTTGGGTTATATATTTGCACATTAGGGGAGGTAGAAAGGGGTAAAGTATAGCTGGGATGCACGCCAAATGTGTTAGCTACAATTATTCTGCATATTGTGAATTGTTTTTTAACATGTTTCCTTTGCTACATGTCCTTCTCTAGACCGTTGTAATTAACACTTATTAACTGCAATTTTAATATACTTTACCCCCCCCCCCCAGAATGTGTAAATATGTAGTCTGAATTATATTGTAAAATTCTAGACAAGCTAATTTTTGCTATCTTGGGAAGGGGCTAGGTTACGAAAACAAAACATTTCCTGGGATGGGTTTACAGACTAAAGTAAGTCATGGGAAGATATTTTGAAGTAGCCAACCCATCTCTACTCCTTTTCCTTATAGAGGGCACTGACCTTTGATGACCTTTAAGAAATCTTCGTTTTATAAAAGTGAAACCTTGCAGAATAGATCTTCTGCTAAAAAAAAATTAAAAGAGCAGTGTTTTCAGCCTTACAACTTTGTTCAATCCAAAAGTTGTGAAGTTTAAAAGATCTGGAAATACAGTTCCTAAATTTAGGAAAGAACCTTTGAAATGGCTTAAAATTCTTCTTTAATTACAGGAATCGTATTTTCTGGTGTTTTTTCACGGTTAAAAAAAGTTTGGAAGAATAGGAACATAAGTCTGCAAACCAAGATTAAAGCTACAGTGATGACAATGGTCAAATATGGCTTTGAAGCATGGACGTTCCGAAAAGCGGATGAAGATTTGCTAGATATTTTCCAGAGAAATTGCTTAAGGACTGTTCTGGGTACCCGGCTGACGGACCGTATTTCAAACAATAGACTGTACGAAAAATGCGATTCAATACCGCTCTCTAGTGCTATAATGAAAGAAAGATTGAGATGACTAGGGCACGTTGTGTGGATGAAGGATGACAGATTGCCGAAGATTGTTCTTTTCGGCCAACCGTCTAGGGCTAAACGGAAAGCAGGATATCCTCGTCTGGGGTGGGAGGACGTCATAAAGAAAGATTTAAAGGAAATAGGAACTTCGTGGGTGAGTGTAAAAAGGGAGGCTTTGAATAGATTGGGGTGGAGGAGGAGCGTGCGTAGCTGTGTTGGCCTCAGGTGGCTTGGTGCTGCGGGGAGTTGTTAGTAGTAGTAGTAGTAAACTAAAAACAAAGAAAAAGAAACTCAAAATTAAGGTATAATGTTGTTTTGTCAAAAATTCCAAGACTTAGAAATCAGAAGGGGGTTGGATTCATCACAGAAGTTTTGTCTTCCTATCCTAACTCTGATCAAGCGCTGACAAATTTCGTCTTTTTGAAGAGCCGCAGGGTTTAATACTAAGTCTTCTGTGTAGGGTTTGATACTAAACTCATCTGCAGTGTCTGTAACGGTTAAAATGTATTTTGGAATTAATTATTTGCCACCAGATCAAGTTAATTACGGACATGAGTTCATGATTGAACTGGCAAAATGTAAACTTTCAGAACACAGAAGAGCGAGATCAGAATACGGTGTTTGGTGTTCCTGAAAACTACGGCTAAAGCGGTGCTTAAACAAATGCCTCCTGCTCTTGATTCGCTCCTCAACCTGAAATTTTTATCCTCTGTAATTTGCTTATCTAGGTTTCGACCTCAATTTGGAAACTTGCCATTGAGAATTGTTGCTACCACCGATTTCAGTGCCCTGGAGAATCAGTGGAGGAAACTGTTGGACATTAGTTGGCCATTTTTGTGTGGAAGAACAATCCCCAAACACTCCTCAGTTCTGGATAGCTGTCCTACATAATCTTGATGCTGTTGGGGTTTAAGGTTCTTGAAGTCGAAGAAACTGACCAAACAACCGATCTAGTCGATCTAGATAATTTCCTAGCCTCCTTTGAGTCCTTAAATCCCTTAGCCTTATGGATTTAAGTGCCTTTCTTTTTCTTTTTTTTTACTTGAACGTAAAAAAAAACGTGTTGATTTGTCGTAGGCGTTCTTTCGGTTAGCCCTGCAATGTCTTTTTCTTCTTTTTTTCTTTTTCTTAATGATCAGTCTTTAGCTGCCCGTATTATTTCATCTTGGGGTTCTGAAGGCTTTTGTATTATTCTTGTTCCCATGTTTCTTTTTCAGGCCTTATTTTCATCATAAAGTTATCTTTAAATAATATATTGCAACTGTACCAAAATTTTTTATGAGATAATAAACCAAAGATGTTGTATGTCTTCGGCTTGTGGTGGTTACTAGTATAGATAAGTGTATCAATAGGAATAAGCTATATGAAGTTCTAAAAGTTAATAAAAAGAGTTTACAGCTGTCTAACCATTATGACGCATAAACCTGCAGCTAAAAACAGATAAATTTTGGCGGATCAAAATGGTTGTTCTTCCGTGAAAGCGGAGCAGGATGAAGCAAGGATAAGTAACTTAGGTAGAAGTAGAGTTAGATTAGGGGCAAAACTTTTTCTGAATTTAGCACGAAAGACCTATTTTAGCACTATTGCATCGTGTATAGCGCTGTAGCACGTGCTTCAATTTGTAGCACTTTCGTAATAAAATTTTTTATTTTGTCATGGAAGAAATGATGAGGATTTTGGAAAAGGCTAAAAAATTAACAAAAAGTATGGACTGCATTGTTCCGAAAGATTTGTGCGAAGTTTGATTTAACCAGGACCACCTTTTTGCTATGTTCGTTTCGAAAGATTGGTGCTAAGTTTAAATAACCGGAAAAAAAGTGATATAAAACTAATCCAACTACACTTATTGGGCCATGCGCCGCGCAAAAAACGCGCATGATGCGCGTGTCGCGGCAATAATAAATAATACATTAGTAATAAGACTAAGGTAATGGCTATAATGTGGCATCTAGGGTCTAAATATCATGAAAATGATAAATAACATAGAAAATTGCTATTTGCCAAAGGCTTAATTTTACATAGGCTAGTAGCCTAATCCAAAATTAGTTTTCACAAAAGTTCATGGGTTTTGTTTTTTGATGAGTAAATATGTATCATAATCTGCTACTAATGCTGGCCAGGTAGAGGCTAGACTCACTATCTGCCAAAATCAAAACTGTAAACAATTTGGTAAAATTCTACTTTAGTTACTTTTGGCTATCTTGGAAAGGAGTTGGGTTAGGAAAATGAAACTTTCAGGGATGGATGTACATGCTAAGGTTTGTCCCGGGAAGGTACTTTGACGTACCTCCCTCCCCTCCTCCCCCCCCTCTATATAATGGTAAATTACTGCACATTACTAGTTGTTTTTAACTCATATTTCATCCTATATTACTATCATAAATATAAATCACTGCTTACCTTACACAACTTCTGCTTTTAACCTTGTTCATTAAAATATATTCCAAAATCCTATTTAAATCCTAAGACATTTAATTTTCAACACATGCTGACTTTATTTATGGTATATGAAACCTGGTTAGTTGTGATGTCAGACTTGCCTTATCAGACACCCTTACCCTTAAGAGTAGCAGGCACATGCCAAACGCCTCTGTTGATAAGACCATTTCAACTGTATTAATTAGGGAAAGGATTTCACAAGAGAGATCAGTAAAAATAACCTATTCCTTTTTAGAGGACAAATTATGTCATAGGAAGATGTTTAGGAAGCATTAATAGATAAAGTGCTAAAAACATCAGAATCGACTTCAGAGGACACGTTATATCACGGGAAGAGGTTTTTAAAATCCCCCTTCCCCAAAACTCAAAATTTCCAAAATTTTAATTTAGAAGATTTTAAATATTTCTAAAGCACTAATAGATAGAGCGCTACAAGTTTCAGAATTGACTTCAGAGGACACGTTATATCACGGGAAGAGGGTTTTAAATTCCCCCTTCCCCCCTAACTCAAAATTTTCCAAAATTTTATTTTAAAAGCTTTTTAAATATTTCTACAGCACTAATACATAGAGTGCTAAAAACATCCGACTCGACGTCAAAGGACACGTTATATCACGGGTAGATGGTTTTTAAAATCCCCCTTCCTCCCAAACTCAAAAATTTCCAAAATTCTACTTTAGAAGCTTTTTTAAATATTTCTAAAGCGCTAATAGATAGAGTGCTACAAGTTTCAGAATTGACTTCAGAGGACACGTTATATCACGGGAAGAGGGTTTTAAAATCCCCCTTCCCCCCAAACACAAAAATTACAAAATTTATATTTTAGATGATGTTTTAATATTTATAAATATATAAGAGATAGAGTTCAAAAACATTCAGAATCGAAGTCAGAGGACACGTTATATCACGGGAAGTGGTTTTTAAAATCCCCCTTCCACCCAAACTCAAAATTTTACAAAATTCTAATTTAGAATCTTTTTAAATATTTATAAAGATCTAAGAGATTGAGTGCTAAAAACATTAGAATTAACTTCAGAAGACATTTTATATTGTAGGAATTTGTTTTGAAAATCCCCCATCAACCCCATCACAAAATTTTATCAATTATAACTGAATAAGCTAATTATATAAGTATAAATGACAACAACGATATGTAACGAAATGTTAAAGAATCTACGTCTGAGGAAACGATATATCACGGGAAGAGGTTTTTAAAAATCCCCCTTCCCCTCAAACTCAAAATTTTCCAAAATTCTACTTTAGAAGCTTTTTTAAATATTTCTAAAGTGCTAAGACATAGAGTACTAAAAACATCAGAATCGACTTCAGAGGACACGTTATATCACGGGAAGAGGTTTTTAAAACCCCCTTCTTCCCAAACTCAAAATTTTCTAAAATTCTACTTTAGGAGCTTTTTAAATATTTCTAAAGCGCTAAAACATAGAGTGCTACGGGAAGAGGTTTTGAAAATCCTCCTTCAAGGAGGATTTTCAAAGCACTCTACGTGGAAGAGGTTTTGAAAATCCACCTTCCCCCAAACTCAAAATTTTCCAAAATTCTACTTTAGAAGGTTTTTTAAATATTTCTAAAGCGCTAAGACATAGAGCGCTAGAAATATCGGAATCGACTTCAGAGGAAAAATTATGTTATGGGAAGATGTTTTTGAAATCCCCCTTCCCCCAAACTCAAAATTTTCCAAAATTTTACTTTCGAAGCTTTTTTCAATAGTTCTAAATCGCTAAGACATAGAGTGCTAAAAACATCAGAATAGAATTCAGAGGACACGTTATATCACGGGAAGAGGTTTTAAAAATCCCCCTTCCTCCCAATCTCAAAATTTATAAAAATTCTACTTTAGAAGCTTTTTAAATATTTCTAAAGCTCTAAGATATAGAGTGCTAAAAACATCAGAATCGATTTCAGAGGACACGTTATATAACGGGTAGCGGTTTTTAAAATCCCCCTTCCCCTCAATCTCAAAATTTTCTAAAATTCTGCTTTAGGCGCTTTTTAAATTTTTCTAAAGCACTAAGACATTGAGTGCTAAAAACATCAGAATCGACTTCAGAGGACACGTTATATCACGGGAAGAGGTTTTTAAAATCCCCCTTCCTGATGTTTTTAGCACTCTATCTATTATTGCTTTAGAAATATTTTAAAAGATTCTAAAATATAATTTTTGAAAATTTTGAGTTAGGGGGGAAGGGGGATGCCAAAAACATCTTCCCATAACATAATTTGTCCTCTGAAGTCAATTCTGATCTTTGTAGTGCTCTATCTATTAGTGCTTTAGAAATATTTAAAAAAGCTTCTAAAGTAAAATTTTAGAAATTTTTGAGTTTGGGGGGAAGGGGATTTTAAAACCTCTTCCCGTGATATAACGTGTTCTCTGAAGTCGATTCTGATGTTTTTAGCACTCTATGTCTTAGTGCTTTAGAAATATTTAAAAAGCTCCTAAAGCAGAATTTTAGAAAATTTTGAGATTGGGGGAAGGGGGATTTTAAAACCTCTTCCCGTGATATAACGTGTCCTCTGAATTCGATTCTGATGTTTTTAGCACTCTATGTCTTAGCGCTTTAGAAATATTTAAAAATCTCCTAAAGTAGAATTTTGAAAAATTTTGAGATTGGGAGGAAGGGGGATTTTAAAAAAAACATCACTTGATATAACGTGTCCTCTGAAGTCGATTCTGATTTTTTTAGCACTCTCTGTCTGAGTGCTTTAGAAATATTGAAAAAAGCTTCGAAAGTAAAGTTTTTGAAAATTTTGAGTTTGGGGGACGGGGGATTTAAAAAACATCTTCCCATAACATAATTTTTCCTCTGAAGTCAATTCCGATATTTCTAGCGCTCTATGTCTTAGCGCTTTAGAAATATTTAAAAAACCTTCTAAAGTAGAATTTTGGAAAATTTTGAGTTTGGGGGAAGGAGGATTTTCAAAACCTCTTCCCGTAGAGTGCTTTGAAAATCCTCCTTGAAGGAGGACTTTCAAAACCTCTTCCCGTAGCACTCTATGTTTTAGCGCTGTATAAATATTTAAAAAGCTCCTAAAGTATAATTTTAGAAAATTTTGAGTTTGGGGAGAAGGGGGTTTTTCAAAACCACTTCTCGTGATATAACGTGTCCTCTGAAGTCGATTCTGATGTTTTTAGCACTCTATGTCTTAGCACTTTAGAAATATTTAAAAAGCTTCTAAAGTATAATTTTGGAAAATTTTGAGTTTGGGTAGAAGGGGGATTTTAAAAGCCTCTTCCCGTGATATAACGTGTCCTCTGAAGTCGATTCTGAAACTTTTAGCGCTCTATCTATTAGTGCTTTATAAATATTTAAAAAGCTTGGTATTTATATTTTTGGAAAATTTTTAGATTGGGGGGAAGGGGGATTTTCAAACCCTATTCCTATTATATACTGTGTCCTCTGATGTTGATTCTAATTTTTTTAGCACTCTATCTCTTAGTGCTTTAAAAATATTTAAAAAAGCATACAAAGTAGAATTTTGTAAAATTTTTAGTTTGGGAGGAAGGGGGATTTTCAAAACCACTTCCCGTGATATAACGTGTCCTCTGAAGTCGATTCTGAAGTTTTTAGCACTCTATCTATTAGTGCTTTAGAAATATTTAAAAAGCATTTAAAAAAAAATTTTGGAAAATTTTGAGTTAGGGGGAAGGGGGATTTTAAAACCCTCTTCCCGTGATATAACGTGTCCTCTGAAGTCAATTCTGAAACTTGTAGCGCTCTATCTATTAGTGCTTTAGAAATATTTAAATGCTTCTAAATTAAAATTTTTTAAATTTTTAGTTTGGGGGGAAGGGTGATTTTAAAAACCTCTTCCCGTGATATAACGTGTCCTCTGAAGTCGATTCTGATGTTTTTAGCACTCTATCTATTAATGCTTCCTAAACATCTTCCTATGACATAATTTGTCCTCTAAAAAGGATTAGGTTATTTTTACTGTTCTTTCTTGTGAAATCCTTTCCCTAAATAATACAGTTTAAATGGTCTTATCAACAGAGTCGTTTGGCATGTGCCTGCTACCCTTAAGGGTAAGGGTGTCTGATAAGGCAAGTCTGACATCACAACTAACCGGGTTTCATATACCATAAAGGAAGTCAGCAGGGGTTGAAAATTAAATGGCTAAGGATTTAAATAGAATTTTGGAATATATTTTAATGAACAAGGTTAAAAGCAGAAGTTGTGTAAGATAAGCAGTGATTTATATTTATGATAGTAATATAGGATGAAATATGAGTTAAAAACAACTAGTAATGTGCAGTAATTTACCATTATATAGAGGGGGGATGAGTGGAGGTAGGTACTTCAAAGTACCTTCCCGGGACAAACCTTAGCATGTACATCCATCCCTGAAAGTTTCATTTTCCTAACCCAACTCCTTTCCAAGATAGCCAAAAGTAACTAAAGTAGAATTTTACCAACAATTTATCTTCTTAATAGGCTAGGTAATATCCATTTTTGAATATTATGCAAGTTTAAAGGATTCATATTAGGCCTGAAGTATAGATTTTGGTAAATTTGGAGTAGCTTAAATCACTGACCTAGGAATAAGGGTAAATTCCTTGGTGGCCCTTTAATTTTACACATTGTTCCTCTACATGGGCACCCATAAGGGGGGTGGTGCCTGCCCCCTCTCCCCTGGCTGAATGATGCTGACTTTTTTATATTTTTGTTCAGAGATTTCTATTATATAGCTTTAAAAGTGCCAATTAGACAAGGTTTGCCCTCCTGGAATTCAGCTCATGGGCACCCATGTCCCCCTATGGACATTATAAACTACTGGGCTATCACTGCATAAACACTCAGAAGCTGTGCATATGAATATTCAGGTGCCTCTGGGATCTAAAGGAGTAGCATCTAAAGAGACTGAAGGTGTTCAAAAACTTTTGCAATAGGGTGAATCGGGGAAAGTCCGACACCTTAAAATGTTTTTTTTTGTTAAATTGACTCTCAAGATTTTTTTTTAGGAGTATCTCAGATAATCTTCAATCACCCATTTTTTTACAACAGTTTCCCATAGTATTCAATTTCTGACTTTACCATATACTGTGCTTGTATCCCATCACCAGGTCTCAAAGTTGGTGCAGTCTGCTATGTTGGACTTACCCCAGCTTTGGGGGAAGTGCAACATATCCTACTAGCTTTTTTCAACAATATGTCAAAAATAATATGACTTCACCATCTTAAAGGGCATCGAGGAATCACTATAAGTCCATAAGCAAACAATTTTTATGCCAAACTGACTGGCATCAAAAGGCCAGAACATACTTTTTTCTGCTGCTGTGGGGTAACTCCGACAGTGTCGGACTTACCCAATAGATAAACGTTACAAGAATCATAGCCGAAGTGCACAAATCACTGAATTTAAATGATTGCTTGTATTTAAAAAAAGAAAAACATATCACACAAATTAAGTTTTGACTCCAGATACAAAAAGTTACTCATATATGTTGTAGCTTACGTGTATGGGCATAAAACAAAGATCTACTGACGCTTGCTAGTAACTGCCTTGTATAATACATGAACTTGACGGTGTTGGGCTATTTCAAACAGTCTGGTTTTCCCACTAAGTTTACTGGTCCTGCTAAATGTATTTGTCATCCACAGTATCGATATCGTCTTTCTTTGGCCAATTGAAGGATTAGGTGGCAAGAATCAAGCAGTGAAGAAACTTGAGCTTAACTTTTCCCTCGTCAGGAAAGTCTAGAACCCTTCCGATGTAACCTTGTTCGTCATTCCTTGCATCGTATCTAACTGCATAGTACTCATTTAGCTTGGGAACAATCTTTTGCTTACTGGGTGTCTCCTTGTCATCGCTGTCACTTTCTTGAATAGTATCTTGAATACTCTGATCATCCTCATAAGAGCCAAGTTCAAGGCTGATGTCAGATTCGCTATCACCCGTATCTCTATTGGCTTCCCTCTTAGGAAGAATTTTTTTTTTCGATTTTATACCCTTCCCATCTGAACTTTTCTTCTTCCCTTTGCCTTTTGCTTTCAGATTTTCTTCCCTCTTAAGCACCTCTAGATGTTCTTTTGATGTTATCACTTCTGTCTCTCTAGCAATTTTCTTCCGTTTTTCTATTCCTGAAACTGATGGTAGGTCAGGGCGCTTGATTGAGTCAAGAAGAATCTCTTCGAAAGTTTTTGATTGGTTGCCAAGCAACTTCTTTGGACTAAAGGTAACAGAAAAGGTTTTTTTTTCTTATTCAGTGTTGACAGTGGTTGTGACTTTAGATGTGCCTGAATTTTCCTCTTTCTCCTTTTTTATTTGTGCATAGCGTCTCAACTTGGTAGGTTCAAACTTGGTTTGGTCAATTATGGGTGGGTTTACTCTCATTGGAACACTCAGATCAAAGATTCCAGTTGCTTTGAACGACTTTTCAATCAGACTAGGAGTGAAATAGGTATCCCATACCTTTGATAAGAGACATACAAAATCCTTCTTTGACAGAATGTTGCCAGGGTGCTCCACCTGCCATTTCGAGAGATTCTGATCATAAGACATTTTCATTCCCTTGAAAACCACTTTATGGAGAGGTTGAAGCATGTGGGATGCATGTGGAGGTAGCTTGAGAATTGTCACGTTATTTTCATTTGCAAGTTTTGCAAGAGCAAGAGAAAGCTTTACAAGTTTTGCAAGAGCATGTGTGCCATGTCCATCTAAGATGAGAAGTGCCTTTCCCTTTACATGAGGAAGAAACTGGAATTCAAACCAGTTCATAAAGAGATCAGACGGCATCCACCCTTTATTGGTAGATGAGTAAGATGCACCAGGGTAAGCTCCATCTACAGGTATCCATGAGGTCCAGGTATTTTTTGCAGAGAAAACTATTAAAGTTGTGAATTTTTCTCCGTTTGCATTGATACAAACCAAGGCAGTTGTATTTTCACGTCCATTACCACCTGTTCTACGAGTCGCTGGTGAGCCATTGGCTCCAGAAACTTTCGTGTTGCCAGGATCCCTGCAGAAAGATGTCTCATCCAAATAAAAACAGCACTGGGGCTTGTCTAGAATATCCAACGCTGTGGCAGTTTCATACAACAGCTCATAAAAACCATACATTATGAAGGGGTCAGATTGCTGCAAAAGTCTTTTGTTTTCTAACCTTTCTGGTTTCTTTAGTGAAATTTTGTTTCAGCACTTGAACCCCATCCACCAGTCATGACCAGGTTGGTTGTCCCTAAATCTTGTTTTAACTCTGTTCTTGATGAGATATTCTTGGACTTGATCAAAAAATTCCTGCTTGCTGAGACCTATGCCCCACTTTTCAAAGTATTCGGAGACCCTGAGCCATATCCTTTTCTATTTCAGCAGGAATTTCTTGACTCCTCCCTCAACCACAAACTGTTTTTTTGACTTTTGTCTTCTTCATAAGATGGTCATGCAAGGTAGTGCACAGTATTTGAAATACTTTTGAAGCCTGTAGCATAGACATTCGCTTTGAAGATATCTCTGCTAGCGCGTTTTGTAGCTGAGTTGCATCATATGTTCCTCCAACCCCACGTTGTGTTTTCCGAACATAATTTCTAGGCATCTAGAAAAGACAAAGGAATTATGAATGAATGGATGAATTTATTTAAAGGGGAATTATGAATGAATTGATGAATGTATTAGAAAACCTGTCACAAGCAGGTGTGCAAAAAAGTCCAAAACAGCCAGTAGCAGAAATCCAAAAGCTGCCAACACTTTAGCAGCAAAATCCGTGATTTGACAGCTTTTCTTTGAGCAAGAAGTATTTCTGTAGGTAAAATTTTTACAAAATTAACAAATGTAACTTAGTATAGCTTACAGTTAGAAATATCAATAGTTTTCTGAATCATATTTAATCATATTAAAGTAATGTATCATATTTACTCTAATAATGCTAATGGTGTATAGTATTCAAAGTCTTAAGTATACAGTATATAGCTTACTGCTGATAGTTTATGGATTGAGTTGTACACTCAAATGATATTGGTATTATAAAAATAATACACACCCAACTGCATTCTGAATATTCATTGATCACTGTACTGCAACTATAAAAAGGTCAGTATACTTTTACTAGCATAGGATGAAAGGTCAGTAATTCAATGATCTATGTCTGGTTTTGATGTGTAGTAAATAATTGAGACATAAACTTTTGAAAATAGTGAAAAAATTATTTCAACTCAAGTGAAAGTAATAGTTACTAGGGGTGGATTGTCGTCAGTTTTAAATCACTAGGTGTGGCAACCCTGAAAGAAAGGGGATTTTTGGGGAACCGATTTTGAGAATGTTTATGAGACAGATTTTGGGGGAAATCCCCAAAAATTTGGGGATAGTGGAAGACTGGTATTTTTTAAAAAAAAATGCCAACAAATTTTACTAGGCCATGAAAACTGTCCAGTAGCATTGCTAATATGCTATCCCACTTTTTGCACAGCAGAGCACGACTTGTGTTTTGACACCTTTTCTTTGAGCAAAAATTATTTTATATGTAAAAAGGGTATTTTCAGACAAAATCTGCCAACAAATTTGATACAAGCCAAGTAGCATTTCTACTTTGCTACACTTTTTACACGGCAGGTCACAAGTAAAGGTTAAGACTAAAAAAAAATTACAAGGGAGAAAGATAAACGAAAGCAGGCACAGAACTGCAATACATGAATGATCAACACAACACTACATTCCACTAAGTTAGTAGAGCCATCTAAGGATGGTTACTGGCTTCAACCTTTATTATCTAAAGCTTAGAATCTGTTCTACCATTTAAAATATCGATCTTTGGTAACATGGGGTAAGTCCGACACCCCAGCCAAACTTCCCCTATAGGGGGCAAGACCGACATGTCGGACTTTCCCCAGATGGGCTTTTTTGGGGGTAAGACAGACACCCCTCTTATCTGTTCAACTAATAACATTAGCTTGTTTTAAAAAATCAGGAAGATGCTCCTGGTCTTCTAGTTTCTAAGAAATGAAAAAAAATTCTCTATCTCTCTTACTTTATAATCTGCATAAGTTAAAGTAAAGTCAGTTACCTGTGTTCTTAAAAAAACGCCGTCCAAAAAACTTCAAAACCCTCTGAACAGAAGACGTGCTACCTCTACCAGACGTTGATGGCACTGGTGCCTACTACTACTAATATGGAAGAAAATATGAAAGCCTCCCACAGATACAATGGACCATAGACAAATTGAAGGTCGGTGTCGGACTTACACCACTGTCGGACATTCCCTGATTCACCCTACCCCAGACTCCATAAGCTGCTGGGTGCTAAGGAGATTCCATGAATTTTTTTTTTATGCTATCTCAGGGTTGGCCAAATTATGACTAGGGTAAGACACCCAGTAGTCGGCCACCTGCCTATTCTTGGACAGAATCTTTTATACTATTTTAATAACCAATTTACAATGAGCTGTTTGTATGTCCAAGTTTAGGCAGAATTGTCACTTGTTAGTAAATTCAAAAATAGGAGGCACTGTACAAGTGAAATTATTTGAATTAGTAACCTACTTGTTCAGAAATTCTTCAGAAATTTTTTGATACAAAAATTAAGTTTCTAGGTGGTATAATACAGTAATTAGAGTAGTTTAAATGTCAAAAAGTTTTTAAAGTGTCCAACTACTGGGTGTCTTACCCTAGTTACCTGCATTCAGTGCACAAAAGATTTTACTATTTCAATGGTTTCCATTTCAAAATACCAAGTTCTTAAAATATTTTTTCCCAAACACAAAGACTTTATTCTGGCTACAACAAATGATGTTTCACTGTGTAGAGGTATAGTATGTCCTGCCCTTTATGTGGTCTTAGCAACAAAAAATTTGCTGGTCTCTGCTGTAATAACTGTATACTTAATAGGTTATGGAAAAAAGAGGTACTTATGCATTATGCAGGAACTGCTATATACTGCATGTGGAATGTCAAACAGAAAATGCTACAGTCACCCAAAAAAACTCATCAAATTGCTATTTGCCAGACCTAAATTGATTGCAAAGCATTGTTTCTCATGGAGTTTACAATATTTAAATGATTAGTTTTTGGGGTTTAGGGGACAGATCCAGGATTTTTTTTAGGGGAGGGGGAGGGCACAAAATAGGTTGATCTAATAAACGTGTGTTAGGAGCCAGTTTAATTAATGCAAACTTGAGTTAATTAAGTAAATTACACTACTTTAGACTATGCTAGGGGGGGGGGGGCATTCACCCCCCACGGGATCTGCCACAGTTAGGGGAGAGGGCAAGGTACCTAGGTTTGGTTATGTATTTAATATATGCTATGCTTTATCCCCACCCCTAATATGCAAATATATAGCCCAAATTTGTTTCTAAACTATTATATATTCATCCTATTTTATTTTATATCATTAGCATTAACCATACTTGAGTATATAGCAGTGCCATAAGTACCAAAAAAGAAAAAGTATACCCCTAAACATAATCATCTCTACATTTACTTTTTGAATGCAAATTATCATTCTAATTGTAAATCTATATTTTATCTGGATCATGAAAGAGCATAAAAAACCATCAAATGATGTTTTCACTTTCAACCTAGATAAATTATACAGCCCACTGCAAATTTACCATGGACTTTACCCCACCCAGCCCTTAATGTGCAAATATATACCCTGAATTGTTTTCAGCATAGTTTTGAATTGCAAAATTCAACACTATTTTTGTTGATGGCATTTGGAAAACTTTAAATGGTAGGAAAATGGCTTGAATTGAAAATCAAGTATTATCCAGGTTAGGCTAGGTTATAACTTCTTTGTGTGGTTACAAAAATTAAATACCTTTGGGGCTCCTTTAAGGCCTCAAGATGTAATTTGCACCAGAAGTAATTATTATATTATGAAAGAGCATTAATAAAGGCATCAAATGATGTTTTCACTTTCATTGTAGCAAAATTATAGGGCCACCTAGAAATTTACCAGAATAAGCTAAATATAGCCTACTGCTCAATGCCTTTTTTTGCTCTTTCCAAATAGAATAATTGCAGGTGTAAGCCTAGATAAGCCCCATCACATAAGGGAACATGTTAAGAAAACAATTCTTACTTTATAATATGGAGAATATTCATAGTTAGCACATTTTGCATAGGGAGAATCTTTATCTTCACTTCTTCCATTGTTGTATTATTTTTATGAAAAATAAGCATGGATTTCATTAGCAGATTCCCTGTTTTCAAATACAAATTAAACACCATCAGTGCCATTTAATTAATTCTTATAGGCCTGTCACATGTTAATAGAAAAATAGTGATACATTAGGTTACGTTTGATGGTGGTTAGCCTTTTGTTTTGAGCATGTTTTTCAAGACCTAAAGAATAGACACAAAGATTTAGAAATGTGGTAGAAAAAGTATAAAACAGTCAAAGAAGTGAAGATAAAGATTCTTGCCTTGCAAAATGTGTTAACTATGATTATTCTCCATATTATGAAGCAAGAATTGTTTCATAAACATGTTTCCTTATTTGAAAGGGCTTATCTAGGCAGATACCTAAATGCTTTACTTGCAAACTCAATTTTATGCCCATTATGGATTGTCAAAGATGATACCCTTTTTCTTTTATTTTTTGCTATATAAAAGGGTTATAAACAGCAATTCTTACTTCATCATATGCAGAATAATTGTAGTTGATACATTCTAACTACAGTTTACCCTCCTCCCTTCTCAGAGACCAGCAGAGATGAGTTAAATGAAATTGAAGTATATTTGCTGTCAATACACACCTGGAGCAGCAATGTTTAAAATGTATGGTAAGTTCAAGAACATAGAACTTCTACAAAACACTAAAAGACTATAATAAACCAAATCCTTTCTCTATAATGAATGTTCACTTTCATAGGTGAAACATCCAAGCTTCAATTGATTAAAATTATGATATCCAGTCAGGGGTGTAGCTAAGAGGGGAAGGGGTGTTGTGAGGGGGGATCTTGGAAATTTAGCTTATGTATCTGTATTTGTTGGCATACTGTACAATTTTGTTGATACATTCTTTAAATCACTCCTGCAAAAATAAAAACATAGCTGCAGCCTGTGATGAACTTGTTACTTGACTCACATCAATTCAATTAGTCAACGTATATTAGACCCAAGCACCTGAAAACAAATACAAATAAACAACAACTTCTGAAGTAACAAAACAATCAAATCATTTCATCTTCCTTCTTTTCTTTGTGTAATTCAACAACAACTTTTGTTGATGATCAAATTCAACCTGGCTGGGGTTTGACCTAACAATCAGAACAAGTGACCATTGTGTTTCTTCTGTAGCTATTCTGTTCTGCCTGAACTGGGTCTATGGCCTCTGCTTCTTTTTCTTTGGTGCCTAACCTTGGTGTTTTAGGCTCTGCTTTAACAGGGCCTGCAGTCTTGTTGGGATTGTCTATAGACTTGGGCACATTTTCAGAAGCCAAGGTGCTCATTGATACCTGCTGCTCTTTGGCAGATTGGGTTTTTGCTTGGCAATTTTTGCTGTCATGTGGGTACATCATGGTTGGGTCTTGTCTTAGTTTAATGGGAATTCTGTTGTGGTGGAATGTCCCTCTTTCTTCAAGATGAACATAGTATGAACAAGGGTTATCATTGGTTTTGTAAACCATTGCCTTCTTCCAGGGCCTCTGGTCAGTCAACTGGACCCACAATTTCTGACCCATTTTTAGCAGTTTCATGCTCCTAGCATCTTGATTTTAGTACTTGCTTTGGGCCTCTTGGGCCTTCTTCCTCTGTTGTCTAAATCTGTCAAAGTGGATAACCCCTGACTGTAAGATCTGTGTTATACTGGGCAGGAGAGATCTCAACTGGGGTCACATCAGTATTTGAGCAGGGGCAAAACCATTGATGGGTTTGTTGTGGTAGTCCAAGAGTGCCAAATATGGATCATTCTTGCTCTTGGCAGCTTTCATCAAAAGTCTTTTAGCCATTTAATCACCCTTTTCACTCATGCTGCTGGACTGGGGATAGTTGGGGAACTGCTCAAATTTCTTTCCAAAGAACTGGGGGCTGTTGTTGGTTGTGAGTTGCTTGGAAATTCCATATTCCAAATTATACTACCCAAGTCATGCTGATCTGACAATGCTAGTTCCAGTCCCCTTAAGATCTATCTTGAGCTATTCAGGGTTGAGGAGTTCTGTTTCCTGCCCCAGCGCTGGGGCAGGGGCTTTAAATGTCACAGTGTTGGTCATTTTGCTGCCAACTGCAACCAACAAGAAAAGTGCTCACACTGTGGCAGCACTGATCATATGTCTTCAAGAGTTAGCCTGTGTAAAAAGCCCCAAATGTGTTTAAATTGTAGTTCAAAAAAGCACAATTGCTACCATGCCTCATGCCCATTTAATCAAGAACAGCCATCTATGCCTCCTATATCATGATGGGTTGCAAGGTGTACTGTTGGAATATGAATGGTAAAGTGCTGGACAAGTTGCCATTTCTTAGTGATCTATCCATGAAATACAACCTTATTTGCCTCCAAGAACATTTTGTCATGGAAGCCAGTGTCAACTTGCTAAAATTTTCTCCAGATTATCATTATATTATACAGCCAGCACGCAAATCCAGCAACCACAGACGTCCTTCAGGAGGGCTTCCTATAATCTCCAATTCTGGTCCCCTCTCCCTTGCCTGTCTCCAGCAAAGTGAACATTTCCAGATTATTAAGTTTGAGGATTTCATTGTAGCCAATGTTTGCTTGCCTACTAATCACAAAAATATTGTTTTGGAGCAAAAGTTTGCTATTGCTTCCAAGAGACTCAGAAACTCAATAAAGAAAGTACTAAGGGATGGCTTACCATTAGTGATTTTGGGGGACTTTAACTGTAACAATGAAGACAGCAGCAACTCTTGTGCCCAAGTGCTTCTAGGTTCACTTCCTAAATGCTAGCCACAAAAAACAAGCAATATTCTTTTATAGTCTCTCTCAGTCTCTGTCTAACATTGATCATGCTATTAGTTATAATGTTGAGCTACCTACTGTACAGGTAGGACTTGACAGAATGTACACAGGCCATCTGCCCCTGTCTGTCACTATCCCATGTACTTAGAATGCTTACCTGCCGAAACCTAAACCAAAGCTTGTAAGTGACTGGAAAAAGGTCTCCCACCCTTTATTCCAACAAAAGTGTGACAAATTCCTCAGAAAAGGTCCCATTTTATCTGCTCCTGTGGAATGCTGACTTACCTGATAGTGAAATAAGACTGCAATTGAACCTATACTTTGCTGAAATATGCCAGGCTTTAAAAATAGCTGAAAGCTCAGCTGTTCTGAATGTTGACTTATGCTGTATATCTTGAGTAAAAGGATGGGCCCAAAACTCCAATTTGGTTAATGCAATGGCTGCAGCCAAGATTTGGCATGAGTGTGACAGGCTTAAAAGTGGTGCAGTCAATCAAATTCATATTTTTACTAAGTGGAAATTTGCAAAAGAACTGTGTAGACATTGTAGTGCTTTAAAACTTGAAACTGTGATGAAAATCATGGATAATCCCAATCTGATTTGGAATCTGCGTGCAAAGCCTGCTGAGTACAATAATTCGATTTCCAGTGCAATTAGTGAGAAAGAATGGGCTGATTATTTTACTCTGGAATTTGCAGACCCAGATGAGTCAAAAAACCAAATGTTTTGTGAGCAACTAAGTCCCCTCCTTACTAAAGAGCTAAATTATTTTGTTGTGAACAGTAAGTCACATCCGGGAAGTGTGCAAAAAATTCAAGAAAAAATCATCAAGTGGTGCTGATAAAATATGTGCACATCATCTTTTGAATGGTAGTCCCCTTTTATTTGAACATCTTGCAATTGCTTACCAGATTATTATGAGGTATGGTGTTGCACTCGATCTATTTTGCTTAGGATCCATAACGCCTGTACAAAAAAAAAGGAAAACCTGCAACAGAACCTTCTTCTTACTGACCAATAGCTATTTCCTCTGTTTTTTGCAAGCTTTTTGAATTGTTAATAATAGGTGGCATTAGGAAGTGTTGCAAGGCTCCTCCCCTTCAGTTTGGTTTCCAGTCAGGAAGGCAATGCACTCACGCATTACATTTTGTAGCAAATGTTCTGTTAGATGCACACGTTTCTAGTAAATTGCTGGCTATTATTGAATACGATGTATGCTACGCATTTGACTCGGGCATTCATGTGCAGATAATGCTAGAAGTACGGAAAAATGGTGCCAACCCAGCTATTGTTTGACCTCTTTTTGATCTGTATGGCCAACTAAATGTGTGTTTTTGCATTCCTAATGCAGAACCCACTAGGAAAATCCCTGTAAAAAAAGGTATTAAACAGGGTGCGATTTCTTTGCCAGAGTTTTTTATTAATAGTATTTCTGAGGTGCAGGCTAAAGTCACTACAAGCTGTACTCTAAGAGGAATAGATGTAACCATAGTTGGATTTGCTGATGACATCTTGAGTTTTTCTTGGCAAATAACATCCCTAGAAAGTAATTTTAATTTCCTGTCATCTCAGTATGGTGATATTAGCCTTAGTTTTAATTTGTCAAAATCAGAAACAATATTATTTAATTGGAATAAATCTGTTCTACCTCACATTCAACTAGGATCCAAGCCTGTGGAGTCACTAGTATACTTGAGACTGCCCATCAGTGACACACTGTCATCTACCTATTTGCTAGTCATCACACATATAGAGTGTAAAATTAGAAGTGTGTATGGGGCCACAATTTCTTCAAAGAGAAATCTTAATAGTTTTTCACTAGAGAATTTATAATGCTATCACGCTGCTACATATATTATGTATAACACCATTTTGGAAACTTCTATATAAGGAAGATAAATTTAAAATCTGGAGAATTTTCTTCAGATATTTGAAGATTCTGCTGCAAATTCCACTGAGAACAAGTAATTCGTATCTTATCCGGTGATACGCAGTAACTGATCCATTTCCTGCAATCAGTTGCTTGACAAATATTGTACTAAGTTGGAGGGTAGCAGCCATTTTTGGCTACCTCTACTCTTGTCACTTTGATTAATGTGTATGTTTATTTGCTTTGTCTGTACAATTAAGTGTATGTTTTTTGTTTTCTCTTTTCTGCTGTTTTTCTATCAAGTTCTGTGTTTATTATAGGTTTAAAATAAATTCAATTAATTTGGCTTACTTGTGATTTCAGTTTTGCCATGACCTGCTGTGATGTGGTGTTTGTCAGGTGATTAACCTAAAAAAAACAACTCATGTAGTCAACAGTGACCATGTAATCTTGTCTGTTGAGCTGGAACAGGCAACAGCTACATGCTGGAAAGGGTAGTCTGATATTTTTTGCAGGATCATTGGCTCCTTCTATTGGCTTGGGGCAAACTTGGCACATACTTCACACTGGCCCACCATTCTCTTGATATCTTGTGTGATGCCTGGCCAGAACACAGAAGTTCTGGCCCTCTCTTTAGTCTTCCCCACTGCCAAATGAGAGGAGCGTAGGTGGTCTAACGTGCCTGGTCTCATGCATCTTGGGATGACTGTACGCTCTCCTTTTTCCACAAGGCAATCAAGTTCTGCCAGCTCTTGGTGGTAATTCCAGAAGGCCCCAAGTTTTTTGTCTAGGTCCTTTTTATTGCTTCACCAGCCTACTTGTATTGTCTGCATCAGAAGCTTAAATATTTCGTCTTTTGCTGTTTCTTGGCATATTTGGACTAGCCTTTGGCTTGCTATGGGTATAATTTGAAGGACCGAGTGAACCACAACTTCCAAGTCCACTTGTGACTCTATGTCTATATCCTCAAGATGCAGGTGAGATAGGGCGTCCTCTACAGGAATGGTCTTTCCAGATTTGTATCACAGCTTGATGTCATACGGCTGAACAGCCAACATCATTTGCTGCAGCCTCGGAGGTACCTTTTGTATTGATTTCCCGAAGATCAACTCCAGAGGCTTGTGATCCGTGGTCATGCAGATTTGCCTTCCAAACAGATATTGGTGGAATCTTTTACAAGCAAATGTTATTCCAAGCATCTCTTTTTCCATTTGCGAGTAACGCTGCTCCATCTCACTTAGAGAGCAAGATGCAAAAGCAATGGTTGCTCCGTGTATTGTCAGCTGTGTGTCTAGACCATGCTGGGAGGTATCTGTAATCACCTCAATCTCCTTGGCTTCTTGGTCGAAGTATGAGAGGTTTTGACAAATTGCATCCTGAATCCCTCTCTTGGCATCCTTGTGGCTTGGAGTCCATTCAAACTTCTGCTGTTTTGACAGGTCTCAAAGGGGTTTATTCAGCGTTGATAAGTTGGGGATGTATCTGGATAGGTAATTATACATTCCTAACAATGTCTGTAGTTCTTCCTGGTTTTGGGGTGCAGGCATGTTTTCTAATGCCTTGGTTTTCTCTGGATCTGGGGCAATGCTGCTTGTTGTTAATTTGTGTCCAAAGTAGGTGATGGAAGTAGTATCAAAGACACATTTCTCTCTATTGAACTGCACTCCTTTGTTTTTTGTGGTTAGGAGTACTGCTGTCAGCTCGACGGCATGCTGAGCAATATTACGGCTATCGCCTTTGATATCATCAACAATCGGCTTAACGTCCAGTTCCCCAAAGACCTCCTCCATATTTTGCTGGTATTTGTCCTGTGCTGAAATCAGTTCAAATGGGTATTGATTCCATTTATACCAACCGTACATGGTGTTGAATGTTGTCAACTCGGAGGATGGTTTGTCCAAAACCATCAACCAGTATCCATTTTTGGCATCCATCTTAAAGACTTTCTTGCTGCCTGTGCACTTTGATGCTACTTCATCAAATAAGGGTATAGGGTAATGCAGTCTCAATTGCTCTGTTTAGGTCAACAGGGTCTAAAACAGATCCTGACTGACCCATGTGTCTTTCTTACCAGGACCAAAGAGTTCACCCACTGTGTTGGCTTGGTCACTTTTCCTATGACCCCAAGGGACTCCAACCTTTCCAGTTCTTCTTTGAACTTAGCTTGCAGAGCAAACAAGATTTGCTTTGGTGGCTGTACATTAGGGATTGCACCCTCTTTTAGATATATCTTGCAGGTTCCAGGCAGTGTTCCTATGCCCTCAAAAACCTCACTGAATTCATTTAAAAGGTTTTGTACTCCTGGTCTAATTGGGACAGGACTGTGGATGCTGAGGACAAACTTGATCAGCTGAAGCCGTTCACTTGAATGGCGGCTGAGGATGGGGGCTCTATCCATGCAGACTACATGGAAAGTATGGATCTGGGGGTTTCGGCTCTTGTACTTAACTTTGAGGTTGACTATCCTCAGTACCTTCAGTTGTCCTCCAGTATAACTGGTCAGCACATCTGCAGTAGGCAGCATTGCTGGCTTTTTTTTGCCAATTTATCAAAGTCTTTCAGTGGCGAAATGTTGGCCTCTGCACTGATGTTAATCCTGAACGCAAGTTCACTATCATGCTCTACCAGCCTTATTAGTGCATAAGGCTTTTCCGCCTTTACTTCACTGGAGATGGACTCAATCACGAATTCCTTCCCCTTTTCAGCTTTGCTTCTCGTTTCAAGTTTGTGTACCTCTTTGCTCTTGCACATTTTGGCGATGTGGTTCATCTTCCTGCACTGCTTCCCTTTTGCTGGGCACTTGAGCCTTCTTGAGTATGAGTTACCACAGAAATAACATACAGGGGAATTTTTCTGTCTTTGAACCCCTTTCACCTCCTGTTTTATTGGAATCTTAGACTGTTTGCTGAGCCTTAGTGCTTGGGTCTCTTTTACAGTTTCTATAGCTTGACTGCACTCAATTGCTGGAGCCAAAGTAAGTGTGGCTCCCTCACTTAGCAGTTGCTCTCGAATTCTTACATTCTTGACTCCAAATACTAATCGATATCGAACGAGCTGGTCTTCTAGAGTGCTAAATTCACAGTCCTTTGCTAGCACTTTCAACTGAGTAACATACAATTCGATGGTCTCTCCATCCTTTTCGTTTCTCTGGTGGAAAATTTATCTGGCAAAGATGAGGTTTGTACTTGGTTGAATATAATTTTCAAACTTATTCAGTTAACTGTTTGACTATCTGTTTTCCCACTTAGTGGACCTGAGAACATGAGCTCACAATGTATTCTCCATTCGGATTTGAGATTGTGGCTTGGCCAATTGATTGCTGGAGCTGGTGTGCTATCCATGTTGAACTCTTAAAACTTCTGCTTCTGACACCTAGTTATGATCTTGTTACTTGGCTCCCGTCAGTTCAATTAGTAAATACGTATATTAGACCCAAGCACCTGACAACAAAAATACAAATAAACAACAATTTCTTAAGTAACAAAACAATCAAATCATTTCACACCCCTGTGTCCAGTATTCCTAGAATGGATTCATTTGTAAAAGACCATATCATATGGATATAAAGTGAAGTTTTCACATTTATATTTGAATGATTAAAATACAAATTTCTACTACTGAAATTTGGGTTTTGAATAATCAATTACATTAAATATCTTACAGCTTTTTCAATCCCAAATTCACATATTTGTGTTTATGTAAATAAACTGATTTAAAATGGTTCTACTGTCCAGACTGAACTTAATTTAGTCTAATTGTTTTTCTAAGCACATCTTTTTTTTGCATTATTTAGAATCCACTGTGAATTATTTAGGCTGTTCTGTGATGGATAATAGACAAGAGAGAAATATGTGGGTATAAATATGGGCAGAGAATGCAGGGTTTAAACTTAGGTTAGTAATTGTCCTGTATGTTTAATCATCACTGAAGGTAGGAGAGTTCAATTTTGTTCTCAGTATGAGGGTAGTCAGCTGTGGATATAGCGAGTCTGGATAAAAATTTAACTAAAGGATCACGCTTTATCTATACTCTGTATTTGTTGAAACCCAAGCTCTCCCTGTCAGAAAGGTTCCCACTTTGCAATTACGAATTCTTTAAGTTCAGTGATAAGTTGTCCTTGCCATATTATAGTAATTGTTGGAGACTTCAACCTGCCTCAGATTCAATGAGCTAGAGGTTATACTGCGACCGGAGATAACTATGATCAGATTGGCCCACACCTGAAGTGCCTACAAGGACATTCATTGTATCAGACAATCAATTTCCCGGCTACTTATCGAGGGCCAGAACCCATCTCTCCTTAATATCCTATTTGTCAAAGAAGAGGAGGTAATCCAAAGTATAGAGCTACCTTTGGCACAAGCAACCATATAGCCAAACTTGTTGACTGAATATGTACCCGCAGACAAACAATTTTAGAAAGCATGTGTATATAAATTACAACAAGGTCAGGCAAGATTTAGCTAACCAAGATTGGTCTTTTGTTGAAAAGAATAATGTAGAGGGAGCATGGCTTGGGATGAAAAAGGTCTTCAGTGAGACAACTAGAAAACACACAACAACCACTTGGATTGGAAACAAAGACCAAAAGCACTCCCTTTCATCACATGAGAAATCAAGCTAGAAGTCTGAAAAAAAAGAAGTTCTCGAGAAGGTATAAGGTCGTCCCAACGCAGGCAAATCATGACAAATTCAAACAAATACGATACAAAGTCTGCTACCTTACAAGAGAAGTTACTAGTAAGCATGATGAGTCTTTAGCTTCAGCATTGAAAACAAATCAAAAAAAAAATTGGAAGTATGCCTCCACTCAAAAGCCGGGAAGGCATCCAGTAATCAAACTTTCAATTAATTGGAATACCATAAGCAACCATGGATATATAGCTGAAGCTCAGAACCAGCTGTTCTAGTCAGTTTTTACACCTCCAGAAAATGCCCCCTTGCCACAGATGCCAGAATATGACATTCAGAAAGCAATTCAAATTATTACTGTTGGCGTTTTGGATATGGAATCACAGCTGAAAGATTGAACCCAAATAAGTCAGTTCGTCCTGATGGGGTTCACCCTCAGACTCAAGAGGAACTTGCCCTCTCCCTAAAAAAACTTCCAGAAATCTTTTGATACCAAACAAGTCTTTCAAGATTGGCGAAATGCTAATGTCACACCTGTTCATTAGGGCGGAAGCAGGAACCGTGCCCCCAAGTACCGACCCATTAGCATCAACTCGGCAGTCAGTGAAATCCTTGAAGTAATTGTGAATATTGTTGTTATGAAACACCTGATTGACAAAACTTTTCTTACTGATAGCCAACATGGATTCAGATCTGAACGCTTGGTTGAGACAAATCTTATTGATGCATATGAATATGTCACCAAACTGCTAGACCTGGGTATCTCTGCTGATATGATCTTATTAGACTTTGCTAAGCTCTTTGACAAAGTTTGCCATCACCGTTTGAAGACAAAACTCTTAGCTACTGGGATACATGTGGAGGTT